>NC_080426.1:30687793-30987793 GCF_029873635.1 Malania oleifera | reverse complement strand
TGGATTGTTACAAAGGAAGTATATGACATGAGATTCACGTGATGTGAAATGTTATAGATGATGTATATGACATGAGATCCATGTGGACTTTACATGAGATCCACGTAAGGTGGACTTTACATGAGATCCACGTAAGGTGGACTATACATGAGATCCACGTAAGGTGGACTTTACATGAGATCCATGTAATGTGGACTTTATATGAGATTCACGTAATGTGAACTATGAGAGTGAACTATGTAATATGAACTATTGAGAACATGAAAAAGATGTATATTACAGAGATAACAAATATAGAGTAAAGTACGAATGAATTGTATATTGTAGTATCATATTTATTTGGGGCGAAGTATACTCTCTGCAAGAGGGTTTGCTAAGGAAGGCGAGTGCCTTTATAGGTATCAGATGTAGCCATTCTGGGCTACGTAACGTATTAAGGCAGAGGGAAGCTACTTGTATGGCCGGGTAATCTTCCTTATTCTCGAGAGCTTCTGCCAGTAAATTTTTATTTGAATGTGTGTGTGTGTGTGTGTACGAGATAAATTATCCACCTGAGGGCTTACTGAATAAGGTAAGTGCCCTGATATGCTTCAATTGTAACTATGAGTTGCATAAGGTATCAGAGCAGAGGGGTGCTACTTGTATGAGCAGGTAATCACCCCAATCCTTAGGAACTCTTATTTTTTTTTTAAAAATACACTGCATGTATGTGAGTAGGGATAGAAAATATTTTCATAATCGTGATATGATTATTGTAGTGATCCGAAGAATAATAACATTTTAAGTATTAAAGAGGGAGAGAAAATAGAAACAGAAACAAAAGGAGGCCGTAGAAGCTTTCATCGACGACATTTCATTTTGGAGATAATATTAAATAATCATAAATTCAGGAAATTGCCCAGCTTCGTCGATGAACACAGGGTCTCATCGACGAAATTCTCATCGACGAAGGTCTTCAAAATTTTGTCGACGAACACAGGGCTTTGTTGACGAGAAAATACCGAGAGACGGTTCAGGCTGCTCTGAATTTCGTCGATGAACACAGGGTCTCATCGACGAATTTTGTGAAGGGATCGTCGACGAGGTGACGTGTCTCGTCAACGAACCTGGCCCTATAAATAGTGGAAACCCGGGATATTTCTCATTTCTCTCGCCGCTCTCTCTCTCCTCTCTCTCTCTCTCTCCTACGACTCTCTCTCCCTTCTCTCTTCGTTTCCTGCCCCACCAGTCGTCGGATCAATGATCTGAAGCTACCACGATGCTCCTGGCGGAGTTCTCTACAAGACTACCGGAGCAGATCGTTAGGAAAACGAAGTTGGATTTCATCCCAAATTCAGGGTAAGGACTTTTATCCAGTTTTTTGACTTCCTACCAGTTATAGGAAATGATGTAGGCAGGAAAATACTGATATTATGTTCTAACATATATTGGTTTCAGGGTGTTTTGTAGGAGGCCCTGCGGGTGTTAGGCTTGTATTCCTTAGAGGCTTTTTCAAAGTTAAGGTAAGGGAAATATGCTATGCTAGGTATTTTTAGAAACATTATACAGTTTATTTAACTATGAAAATTATGTATTTAGTAAGGTGTGGCTTGTGAATATGAATATGGTACGGATATATATTTTACAAATTTAGTTTCATGATTTTGATGAATTTCAGTACCATGATTTTACGGATTTAAGTACTATGATTATGTGAACTTCAGTACCATGATTATATGAATTCTAGTATTACGAATATGCAGTTACATGTTATGATTATTCAGATTTCGGTACGTTATGCAGCATCATGGTTATTATGATTACTTCAGAATCATGGTAAAACAGATAGATATGTATAGAAATATATTATATGATAACATACCCTGTTGGACTTGCAGCTACAGAGTATGGTACCATTGCTACAGATACTATGTTACTTATTTAGTGCAACCACCTATTCAGATAATATGTGGTAAGGTCGACCACCTAGGCCCTTGAAGAGGTTAGGATCCCCATCCAGATATGGGTTGAGGTGGGCAGGTCAACTGACGGAGTTCAGTGATTTATTCCTAGTTGGCCAGTCAGGGTAAATCCAGCCTATGGGCCGCACAACCTTTTCATAAGGGGGCATGTCATGACACAGATAGCCACAGGGAACAGTTTCGGTTATTATTACATACGTATGGATTTACGGGTTCGGGGACCCTACTTATGTACACTAGAAGCATTTTGAATTATAACTTACAATACTATTATGTTAAGCAACATAGAAAGGGGATGCATTTTCTTACTTACACTGTACTTAACATATCCAATTATACATGTTTATATGAAATCAGATTTAGTATAATATTGTTAACTCATTTGCCATACACTAGTAATAACATATTTCTTCTTACTAAGCGTTGGCTCATCCCAGTGTTGAAACATTTTTCAGGTGATCTAGGTAGGCAAGCAGATCAGGCTCGCAAATAGAGGGGCGTCTGTAGTGCCCTGTCAGAGAGTGAGTATCATTTTTGGGAGCATTTTTGTATAGCCCTCACCAGTTGAGGTTATTTTGGGGAACAATGATATATGTATATATTTTAGGAAAACATTTCTGAACTCTATTATTGTATGTAATGATTTATGGTTATGTTACATGATTTTCACTTCTTGCTGCTTAGGTTTTGGTTGGGTTTACCCCCAACATGGTATCAGAGCATGTAGAATTATCATGGTATAAAAAATAAAAAATAAAAAAACCCATTTAAATAAGCAGGTCGTTATAGTTTGGTATCAGAGCCTAGGTTTGCTAGGTTCTGTAGACTATAGAGTGCAGTAGAAGCAATACCAGAGCATAGGAAAAGGGATTGGAGATTTGTTCTGTGTCTAGGTATAGGATTTCTGTAGTGGTTTCTGTGTTTTTCCTAGGGTGACAATTTCAGGAAAATCATAGTAAACTATTATCGGGTCGTGTGTTTGGGTGACATAACTGGATATTGGGTTAAAGTCAGGGAAGGTAATTAATTATGAGTTGGTACAGGATAGGTCTGTATAGGAGATAAAGTGTTTAAGTGTGTTTCTTGTTTTCAGGATGGATCCAGGAAGCAGCGGCGCGAATGCTGGGGAGGACAGGCCAGGACCTTCCAGCATAGGTGGAGGAGATATTGATGCTGTGCTGCGCAGTGTCACTCAACAGGTGATGGCTGAGATGGTCAGGAGTTCTGGGGAGTGTGGCTGTTAGATTGAGCAGTTTACGTGTATGAAGCCCCCATCCTTTGTTGGAGGAGATGACCCAACTATATCTAAGAATTGGGTCCAGGATATCGAGGAGATGTTGGCGGTGCTTCCATGTACGGATGAGCAGAAGGTAGCATTTGCCACTTTTAAACTAATAGGGGAAGCAAAGCGCTGGCGGAAAGCAGCGCGTCTGATAGAGGAGCAGAGTCTGGTTCCAGTTCCAGTGACATGGGATCGATTCAAGGATATGTTTTTCGAGCGGTATTTCCCTACTATCGTTCAGAGTGCGAAGGCAGCAGAGTTCTTGCATTTGGCACAGGGGCAGATGACTGTATCTCAGTACGCGGCTCGGTTTGTCGAGTTGTTGCATTTTGCTCCACATCTAGCACCTGATGAAGAGAAGAAGGCTAAGAAGTTTGAAGAAGGGTTGAGGCAGAATCTGTTTGAGCAGGTGATTGGTTTTAGGGCTCAGACATTCAAAGAGGTTGTAGATAGAGTTGTGATTATTGAGAGTGGCATTCAGAGGGGTGTAGCAGCTCAGAGTCAGAGGAAGGATTGAAAATTTTCAATCCAAAGGTCGCCACCCCCCCTCTTGCAAATTTATTGCACCCCAAGTTCTTCTGTTTCCGTCTCTCTCCCTCTCTCAATTTCTCGATGGATTTGCGGCGGATTGGGAAACGGAAGGTGCCGTTGGATTCCTAGTTCCGCTCCCGACATTTCTACTGGAGCGGATTTGTCGTGGGAGCGGCTTAAGCCCTAAGGCAATTTTTTCCTAATTTCTCAATTTCGCTTTAAATATGCCGCTAAATCGACGATCGGGCACCACCACGTGGTCCTAGTCGTGATTGTTGTCATTTTCATGTAGTTAAATTTTCAATTGGGGTTTTCTAGGCCCCACTCTAAAGCGAGAGTGAGATTTGGAAAAATAAGTAAATTGACTATATTTGAGGGTATAATTATTGATTTGGAATTTATGACCCTAGGAAATATTAAAATATTATTTTATTTAGGGTTAATTTAATGGAACTAGAAATTTTATTTCAGGGTCCGGGTGAGCGCCACAGGTATTTTTCGGGATCCTACCGGCGTAGTTTTAGGATTCATGTAAGGGGAAAAATATATATATTAAACCAGAATTTTTATGAATTTAATGGAAAAATAAATTGTGTTGTATATACGTGTATATGTTTCGGTATGGGTTTAAAAATACCAACCATTTGAATTACGTTTTCCAAGCTTAGAGCTGTTTATTAGATACATATATGCGAAAATGAACTGATGAAAGTGAAAGATATTTTCAGGATAATTATGTAAGAAATGAAAGAAATATTTTTAGCATATAAATGTTAAATGTGGGTTGGCTTATTTTACAGGAAATATATGTATGAATTTTACTAATAAATTGTGTGGCATGAGTAAAGTAGAATTTTGTGTGGAATTATGTTATATATATGAGATGCAAGATATATAGAAAATGAACTGAGTATGAAAATGATATATAAAGTATGCTGCATGTGAGTGTTAATGCAATCATGGAAACAACCACGGCTGAAAAGATGCCGAACAACTACGAGTGAAAAGATGTCGAACAACCACGACTGAAAAGATGTCAAACAACCACGGCTGAAACGATGCCGAGACTAACCAACAACGGCCGAAAAAGTGCGGGGAATGCTATGAAATGAAATGAAAATGAAATGGAAAAGAACGAAATGGAAATGAAATGTGATATGTGAACAATGGAAAATGGAAAAAAGTCATATAAAGTGAAACACTATGAAATGTCAAAGTCGAGAACATGAACAGATGTGAATTACAGAATAATGACAGACAGAATAATGTATTATGGTATTATTAGTATTTATACTAGTAGAACATGTTACGTTTGGGCGGGGCATACTCTTTGCCCAAGGGTTTGCTGAGAAAGGTAAGTGCACTAATTGTATCAGGTGTAGCAGTAGGTTGCATAACATGCTAGGGCAGAGGGAAACTACTTGTATGGATGGGTAGATTTTCCTATTCTTGGGAGCCTTCGCCAGTAAACTTTTGGTATGAACTGTGTGAGTACAAGATTAATTTATCACTTAAGGGCTTACTAAGTAAGGTGAGTGTCCTAATATGGTTTAGCTGTGACCTTTGAGTTGCCTAACGTATCAAAGCAGAGGGCTGCTACTTTTATGGGTGGGTAATCACCCCTATCCTTAGGTAATCTCGTGGATAAAATATCTTGCATGTGTTTGAATAGGATTAGAAAATGATTTAAGAAATTATGTTAATGATTTGCAAATGATAAATAATATGTTGTATATACAAACCTCGTGTTGGTCACACACTGTTTTAATATATTATTTCTTCCTTTACTGAGATGTGTCTCACTCGAATATGAACTAATCTTTTTCAAGACCTCCACGAGATCGAACTTAGAGAGCTCGAGCTGTTATAGCACCTTTGAGGAAAATGGTATAATGTTGATAACTTTTGGGATGTAAATATTTTATGTTTTATGTTTTATGTCTTCTGAGAAATGGATGGTTGTGAAACATACTGGTGTTTATGAATACTGGAAGTGTAGGTTATGTTTTGGAGATATGTATATATGTGAATACTGGTGGAAGCATGGTTTATTATGGTGTGTAGATAGATTTAGAAAACTTTGGTATTATATTTGTTGGAAGATTATAGTTATGTTTTCTGCTGCATAAATGATATTAGAATGTGGATTATCAGGTAAATAGATGGATTAGTAGCACTTCGGACCCACTTAGGGGGTGAAGGCATCACAAGTCGTGCCTTAGCATCCTTCTTTGTAAGAAGGTACTTAAGGGATGCATAATATGTGAAAATAATAATAGGAGAACCAATCAAGTAAGCACGAAACTTATCCAAAACAAACACTACAGCTAGCAACTCTTTTTCACTAGTAGAGTAATTCATCTGAGCACTATTTAGAATTCTACTAGCATAGTAAATGACAAAAGACTTCCCCTCCCTTCGTTGTCCAAGAATAGCACCTACAGCAAAGTCACTAACATCACACATGATCTCAAACAGTAAAGTCCAATCAGGTGGCTGAATTATGGGTGCTGAGGTAAGCTTGCCAATTAGCGTTTTAAAGGCATCTTGACAAGCTTGTGTCCACTCAAATGAGGCATCTTTAGTTAGGAGGACACATAGTGGTCTAGATATGATGGAAAAAATTTATATGAACCTCTTATAAAAGCCCACATGACCAAGAAAGGATCTCACATCCTTTACTTTCCTAGGTGTAAGCAACTTAGAAATTAATTCAATCTTAGATTGATCAACCTCTATTCCCCGAGAAGAAATAAAATGCCCTAAGATAATACCTGAAGGTACCATAAAGTGGCATTTTTCTTTATTCAAAACCAATTCCTTCTCCTCACAACGAGTCAACACTCTTTATAAATTCAATAAGCATGCATCAAAAGAAGATCCAAAAACAGTCAAGTCATCCATAAAAACTTCCATGCAATTTTCAACTGTCACTAAAAATGCTCATCATGCAACGTTGAAAAGTAGGTGCATTGTACAATCCAAATGGCATTCTACGAAAAGCATAAGTACCAAAAGGACAAGTGAAAGTGGTTTTATCCTGGTCTTCTAATGTAATTTCAATTTGATAATAACTAGAACAATCATCCAAGAAATAATAGAACGGATGACCAGCCACACGCTCAAAAATTTGATCAATAAAACGCAGAGGAAAATGGTCTTTTTTGGTGGCAGCATTCAATTTTCTATAATCAATGCACAATCGCCGCCCAATCACAAGTTTTACAGGGACTAACTCCCCAGGTCATTCTTCACCATAGTAACACCTGACTTTTTAGGAACAACCTATGTAGGACTTACCCATTTACTATCAATAATAGGATATACGGTTCATGCATCTAATAGTTTCAACACTTCATTCTTCACCACTTCTTTCATAGTAGGATTAAGCCTACGATGGGGGTCTCTATGAGGGTTGGTTCCATCCTCTAAATTAATTTTATAAGAACGGACCAGGAAACTAACTCCTTTTATATCAACAATGCTCCAACCTAAGGTTGGCTTATACTCACTTAGGGTTCAAATTAATTTCTCACTTTGAGACTCAGACAATTCATATGAGATAGTAACAGGAAAAGTATCACCTGAACCAAGGAAAACATGCTTTAAATGTGACAACCCGAATAAAAATGGAATTTAAATAATAAAGAGGAAGGGAAATGGAAATAGTAACAGAAGGAGGAGGTCGACTTCATTGATGAACGCCTCGCGTTCGTCGACGGCATTGCACTTTGGAAGGAATAACCGAGAGAAGTTATCAGGGCCTCGTCGAAGAACACAGGGGATTCGTTGATGAGGGTATAAGAGGACCTCATCTACGAAGGCAAGATTCGTCGACGAGAAGATACCGAGAGAGGTTTTGAGTAGTCTGAATTTCATTGACGAGGAGTGGGTTTCGTCGACAAAATTATTTAAGGACTCGTCGATGAATGACGTGGCTCGTCGACGAATCCAGTCCTATAAATATCAAAAATCCAAATTTTGACTTCACCATTAAGAAATCTCTCACACACTCTCTCTCTCTCTCTCTCTCTACGGTTTCTCTCTCTTCTCTCTTTGATTTCGTGCCGAATTTCCACCAGTTCGACAATCTGAAGCCACCACTATGCTCCTGGGAAAGTTCTCTCCAAATCTGCCAGAGTGGATCATCGATGAAAACCAATTGGAAATCATCCTTAAGTTGAGATAAGGCCTTTTAAGTCAAATTTGATCTTACGGTAGTTATAGGAAATGATATACACGTAGAAATACTGAAGTTTAGTACTGAGAGTTTTCATTTTCAGGGTATTGATTAGGAAACCCTACGAGTGTTAGACTAGGATATTTTAGGGGCTTTCTGAGTAGTCAGGTAAGGGAATAAAGTAAAGCAGTTAATTTTCCGCACGTATTATTATTAGTGTCCGCAAAGTAATTTTCAGGGAATATGTATTATATTTGAATATCATTGAGAAAATGTATGTTATTGGGAAAATACTGATGTTATACAGGAATGTGATTTTAGAATAAAATGTACGGATTTACTCAACTTTGTGTGGCATGAATATTATTTTCATGAAATGTATTATGTTACGGTAATTTTACGAATAAGTATGTTTTCAGGAATTACGTAATAATGCAGTATATGATGATTTTGAAATGTATGATAATTGAATTATTTTCACAATGATATGTATGAAATGTTCGGCACGAGGTCGTAATTATGAAATATGTTATATTATCACGTATTATATGTTATCAGAACCCGGATGTTGGTTTAGTTCAGTTCAGGAGCTAGGTACCGTGGCTATATAGATCAGATATCTATGTTCAGACTTGTGCTAACCATCCCACAAGGGGGTGAGAGATGGATAGTCGGTGTGACTTTCAGTGTAGAGTTGTAGACATCCACCTGGCAGTCCGGACCAGGGTGTGGCGGGCCTATCGTACTTACAGACATTTTTGACTCGGCAGTGGTCAGCCAGCCATTGTCGGGTCCCGCCTTCGGGCTGCACAACTTGTCACGGTGGGTAATACATGACATTAGCTAGCTATTCATCCTGGGTATGTTTTCAGTATTATCAGTTATAGCATATGTTTTATGAATGCTGTGATTTATTAATAAATATGAAAGCATATGAGGATTCGGTATAATATGATGAATGTTCACAGATATATGAAACGTATTGTATATGTATAACTGCATTATATATTCATGTTGCCACACAACTGTATTTAGTTTATTTTCCCTTACTGAGAAGTGTCTCACCCCTTAACCTAATTAATTTTTCAGGAGACCCTGAGTGACCGGAGCTTATTAAGTTACCCTACTACGAGGGTAAGATTTTGTACTAGGATCAGGATTATTTTTGTTGTACGATCCTAGAGTTATTTTGATGTTTTTGGTGGTTGTATATAAATACAACATATTGATGATGTAGTAAACTCTGGTATTATGGTTTATGGTTGGATGATTGAGATTTTACACTTATTGTTGCTTAGGTTTCCGCTATTTATGTTAGGTTATCCCCGCCACCCATGGGTTCGGGTTGATATTATTATTATTTATGTTTCATTTATGTTAAAGTAAGCAGGTCGTTACATTAAGCCCTTAGGTAGAGGCTTCAATTCAACCTTGATTGTTTCCACACTTGAAGGAATTTGTTTTTCACCTTTCTTGGGTTCAACACTTCATTCTTCACCACTTCTTTAATAGTGGGATTAAGCCTACGATGGGAGTCTCTATGAGGGTTGTTTCCATCCTCTAAATTAATTTTATAAGAACGGACCATGAGACTAACTCCTTTTATATCAACAATGCTCCAACCTAAGGCTGGCTTATGCTCACTTAGGGTTTGAATTAATTTCTCACTTTGAGACTCAGACAATTCATATGAGATAATAACAGGAAAAGTATCACCTGAACCAAGGAAAGCATGCTTTAAACCCTTAGGCAAAGGCTTCAATTCAACCTTGGTTGTTTCCACACTTGAAGGAATTTGTTTTTCACCTTTCTCGGGCAACTCCTCAAACTTGGTTGCCATGCCCGAGTGCCATAATCCCGAGTTCCATAAAAAATAGCACAACTGTCAACTACATCAGATGGATTACTGATAGAATTAAACTCAGAATTAATAAGAAAATACTCGAGGGGATCAAAATCATGGGCTATAGAAACTCCCCTATCCATGAGTAAGTCAATTGTGTATGTTTGGTGGCCCTCGTCATCATCTTTTGACTGTTTTGCAATATGGAAGATATTCACCTCAAGAGTAATGTTTCCAAAAGACAGCTTCATGAGCCCATTCCTGCAATTAATAAGAGCATTAGTAGTGGCAAGGAAAGACCTACATAAAATCAAAGGAATTTTAGAAGTAATATCAATAGTAGAGCTAGTGTCAAGGATTATGAAATCAACAGGATAATAAAATTTGTCAATTTGAATTAGAACATCCTCTGCCACACCCCGGGGTACTTTGACTAAATGGTCAACCAATTGCAATACCACAGTGGTTGGTTTGATTTCTCCAAAACCCAACTGCAAATAAATAGAATATGACATTAAATTCATGTTAGCTCCTCAATCTAGCAAAGTTTGCCCAAACTCATGATTTCCAATGCTGCATGCAAAGGTTGGGCAACCAGGATCTTTGTACTTAGGAGCAGTCCGCTGCTCAATTAGAGCACTAACTTGTTTTGTCAGGAACGTTGTCTTCTTCACGTGGTGCTTCCTCTTAACTATACAAAAATCCTTAAGAACTATTGCATAAGTAGGAACTTGTTTAATCACATGCAAAAAGAGGAAAATTGATTTTTACCTGCCTTAGATTCTCCAGGATTTCATTGTTAGAATCCAGAGTTTGCTTGTTTGATTTTAAAGCTCGAGGGAATGATACCTTAACAGGACTCTTTGTCACCTCTGGTTCCCTGGGCAGGTCGGCATCACTACTATCCTAATTCTTTTCCACATCCTTTGATTTATTCATTGTTGGGATGTGTAATGACTTACCACTTCATGTCACAATGAAATTCACATCCTTCAAATTATCTCATGCTATGTGTTGACCATGGGGTGCGGACTAAGCTTGAGAAGGAAACTTACCTCGCTCATTCGCACTCAAAGAGCTCATCAATTTGGACACTTGGCTCTTTATCTCCTTGTTTTCTTCAACAGCCTGCGTAATCAAAGATTCAAACTTTTAGTTAGTCTTACCCTGTGCCTCAATAAAAGTATGCAAAGTGTCTTCTAAAGGACTCCTAGAAGATGAAGGTGCATGATATGGTGCAGGATATGATCTAGGGGGTTATGCAGGCGGCTGGTTTTCAGACTTCCACCTAAAATTGGGGTGATTGCCCCACCTCAGATTATAGGTATCAGAGAAAGGTGTAAAAGGCTTCTTGTACACACCTAAGGCATTACATTGTTCCTCATACATCCCTTTCATCTCAACAAATGTGGGACACTCTTGGATGAGGTGATCTACCCCGCCACACACAAAACATGGTCTAATAGACTCTACATGATTAGCCACATATGTTGGCTTTAAGTCTTTAGTCTTTAACGCCTCTAGCTCCCAAATGAGCATCTCAACCTTAACCTTTAGGTTATCCTCTTCCCTGAGATGGTAAATTCCACCACCATTTGGGTTTCCTACAGTTCGTGACCTATTTATGCTCTCAGTAGCACTAGGTCCTGTCCATGTGTGGGCTTATCCTGCTAAGTCATTCAAATATTCAATGGCCTCATCAGGGTCCTTTTGCAAAAATTCACCATTACACATCATCTTAATGAATTGGCGCTCCCTAGGTACAAGTCCCTCATAGAAGTAACTCACAATGCGCCAACTCTCATAACCATGGTGGGGACACAAATTTAACAATTCTTTAAATCTCTCCCAAACTTGGTATAAAGTTTCACTCTCTTTCCAAACAAAGGTTAAGATTTGTATCTTCAAAGCAATTGTTTTGTGATGTGGAAAGTACTTATGAAAGAATGCTCGAGTCATCTCAGCCCATGACCTAATCGAACGTGGTCTCAATGAATATAACCAACTCTTTGCTCTTTCTTTTAAAGAAAATGGAAAAAATTTAAGTTCGACTTTGTCCATTGTACCAGGTTGATTATAAAAAGTTGCTGCTACCTCTTCAAATTCCCTAATGTGCACATATGGGTTTTCATTTTCAAACCTATGAAAGTGGGAATAAGTGGAATCATACCTGGTTTAAAATCAAAATGCGGCACATTAGGTGGAAGCATGATACATGAGGGTGTGGCAATGTGTGTAGGATGGAGATACTCCTGAAGAGTTCTAATGGGTTGGTCCTTATGATGACTCATTGTAAATGAAGATTGTGATGCAATGAATATTGTATTTAAATCAAGAAGCATATTAAATAGATTCGAAAAGAGAATGTCTATATCAAAATCAATGTCGGGTCTCTTTGTGAATCTACCTAATTCGGCCCTATACCTATGCATACACTTAAATAAAAATAAAAATAACTACTTTACTAAAACAAATAAACTAAAACTAAATAAAATAACAGAGAGAGGAATGAGATTGCCGCCCTTGATGAATCAACTCAATAAAATATATTCCTCACAATGCTCCTTGTTGTACCATCTCCCCGGCAACGGCGCCAAAATTTGATTACGCCAAAAGAATAATGCGGTAGTTGTAGCACAACTTTGGGGTGTTGATTCCATAGGGAGATGGAAAAAATGAACACAAATGGGCAAATAAAAAAAATTAGTAAATGATTTTTAAAGTTGTAGCACAACTTTTCAGAAAGATTTAAAACTAAAATTATTTATGTGGATGAAAAATCAAGTTTGCAAGAACCAAGGCATCTGGAATCCCTCTCACAAATCAGATAATCAATCTATTTTTAATTCATTGGTTTTCTCAACTGGAGATTTTACATCCCAAATCTCCAATCGGAAGATATAGAATTACAAATCTTTGATAAATTCAAAAGTAAATTTTATAAATATTATTCATCTCGTTAAAAACTCAAAAGCTATTAACTTTGTTAACAAAATCTAGCGACGACAATATATTCGGAGACAATATCGCGATAGATGAGTAACGCAACAAAATTAATAGTTTGTCTTAAGCATATTCATGGATCCTTACAATTCTATGGAAAGAGCATGACTAAATCCATGAAGAGATTCAAATATATGAATATTCAAGCACGAAATAAAACAAATAATAATTGATGAACAATAAATAGAGAATATAAAAACATTGAAGAACAACAATATAAATTAAAAACAAGTTAAAATACCTTTATTTGATCAAGTTCATCCTTAGCCAAGGTTAGGCAATTAGTTTCTCAATAAAGTCTAAAGAAAACCTTCACAAAACCAAGACGGCCACTCAAAATAAGAGTTTTTGTTTATACAGTTCTCCCTACAAAACCCTAAAAACGGAATAATAAAAGAAATTTGGAATAAATAACTTTAGGATTTTGGTCTTGGATTGCGACCCGTTTTTGACATAGTAAAAGTCCGAATTAGCAAAAGGCTATTTCATAATAAATTGTAACCCATTATGTAAGGTTTTCAACTCACTTTGAATCGCCCAAAAAGGATATCGTATGAGATAGTTATGATGAAAATACTGAATGGTGTGCCAAGACTCTTCCAAAACGGGATTCCATCATATCTTTTCCTCCAGTCTTGGTGGCTGATATTCTTCATTTATGCTAAGCGTTGACTTCAAAATCTTCTTAACTACATTCCTATGATAAAAAACATTGAAAAATAATTAGAATTAAAAACTTTATAAAATGAAGATCAATTCAGAAACTTATTACTAATATATTCAAATTGTCCTTATAAACTAGCAAATAAACAAGAAAAAATAATGTTTAGAGTGTACTTTTATGCACTCATCTGTGCCCCTCAAGGTAGAAGCATAAACCATCCCCATATGGTTAATATCTTTTAAGTAAACTGTAGCGCCCCGACCCCCTAGGTGGGCCTGGAGTGCCACTAAACATACATAATATACATCTCTCTGACACCATACATATATAACCCGCCTAAACAAGGGAAAAATGAGCGTTCCATATTGAACTGCATAAATATACATAGCGGAAAACATACATCTTCTAATAAAACTTACTAGAGTTTCTAACTGTTTCTCATATACATCCATACATAACTGAAAACATAATTTGCTATATATATTACAATCCCTAAAAGACAGACACTGCATAAAATCTCACCAGCTCTGACAATGATTGTCTACTATCTAACTCTGTCTGACAACACGCTAGGCTCGATCCCTCAGAGGACCTGAAATAACATTTGTATGCTAGAGTGAGACACCTCTCAGTAAGACGGATTATATTATCATCAGTGTGTGGCTAGTATGAGATTTCGCTTGTACATATACTGCTAACATTTAAATACATTTAATTGACATTTTAAAATTTGTACTGTTCTATAAATCTGAAAATACATACTACTAGCTCAATATAACCCTTTCTATAGTAAATATGCTCATATATGCCTAGAAGATACAGCTTGGTCTGTAGGACTAGCGTCGTCACGCCATCACATACACGTGCGACATGCTTCCCCCCATGACAGGTTGTGCGGTCCGAAGGTTGAATTTAACAAATAGCCGGCCGATTAATATTAAGTCAAACATAAAGTGTAGTGATCCTAAAAATAATAATTAATTAATTAATTAATTAATTAAACATTAATAAATTGAATAAATTAAATTAAATAATATGATGAGTATATATATATATATATATATAAATCTGTGTGTGTGTGTGTGTGTGTGTGTGTGTGAGGATTAAGTATTATGTAAGTATAAATATATGTATATATAATAATAATAATAATAATAATATTATTATTATTATTATTATTATTAGATTAGATATATGTGTATAAATGATTTAGGAATTCAATTTCAGTACTGTGAAGTAGCGCCCCCTAAGCATCTCACCAACTCTCTCGTTGTCTCTCCGTTCTTCTCTCTCTCTCCCCTCATTTCTCGATGGATATTTGGTCGATCGGGAAACAGAAGGTATCATTGAGTTCCTAGCTCCGCCACCGACATTTCTATTAAAGCAGATTTGTCGTGGGAACGGCGTAGGCACCACTTCTAGGGAAAGATAACTTTTCCCTATTTTCTCAATTTCTCCTTAAATCTGCCGTTAAATCGATGATCGGGCACCACCACAGGGTCCTAGTCACGATCATCGTCATTTTGGTCGGAATAAATTTTCAATTTGGGTTTCCTAGGCCTCACTTCAAAGCGAGAGTGAGATTTGGGGAATTAAGTAAATTGGTTATATTTGAGGGTATAATTATTTATTTAGAATTTATGGTTCTAGAAAATATTAAAATAGTATTTTATTTAGGGTTGATTTAATGGAATTAGGATTTTTATTTTAGGATTCGGGTGAGCACCGCAGGTATCTTTTTGGGGTCCCTGTTGGCGTAATTCAAGAAACCAGGTAAGGGAAAATTTATATATTAAATCAGGTTTTCATGAATTAAATGAAAATGGAATATGTTATAAATATATGTATATATGTTTTCATGTGGGTATAAAATGCCAACCATTTAAATTATGTTTTCTGAGCCTAGGGTTGCTTATTTAGCTATGTATATGTGAAAATGAATTGATGAAAGTGAAAAATATTTTCAGGATAATTATGTAAGGAATGAAATGTATTTTCAGTATATGAACGTTAAATGTTGGTTGGCTTATTTTACAGGCAATGTATGGATTTTACTTCAAAATTGTGTGGCATGAGTGGATGGTAATGCAGTGTAAACATGTGTTATATGTATGAGATGCAGGCTATGTAAGAAATGCATTGATAATGAAATGTTATAAAGACTATGTTGTTTGTGTTTGATAATGCAACCATGTATACAATGACAGTTAAAAGGAGCTGTAGACTAATTGATGACTACTAAAAGGAGTTGTGTTAGCAAATTTTAACGCATATCTATGTGGACTAACTGATGTATAACTAAAAGGAGTTGTAGTACGAATGAATGAAATGTGATGGAAATGTGAATGGAATGGATATAAAATGTGAAATGTGAACGATGTAAATGTGAAAGGTTACGTAAAGTGAAATGTTATGAAATGCTAAAGTTATGAACTTGAACAGATATGGATGGTTGAATAACAATAGACTGAATAATGTACTATGATATTATCAGTATTTATACTAGTAGAACATGTTATTTTAGGGCGGGACAAACTCTTCACTTGAGGGCTTGCTGAGAAAGGCGAGTGCACTAGTAGTATCAGATGTAGCTGTAAACTGCATAACGCACTAGAGTAGAGAGAAACTATTTGTATGGGTGGGTAGATTTCCCTATTCTCAGGAGCCTTCGTTGGTAAACTTTTGTATGAACTGTGTGAGTACGATATTAAACTATCACTTGAGAGCTTATTGAGTAAGGTGAGCACCCTAGTGTGCTTCAGTTGTGACCTTTGGGTTGCCTAATGTATCAGAGCAGAGGGGTGCTACTTGTATGAATGGGTAATCACCCTTATCCTTGGGTAATCTCGTGGGTAAAATATCTTGCATGTGTTTGATTAAGAACAGGAAATGATTTCAGAAATTATGCTAATGATTTGCAAATGATGAAAATGTATACTTATGTTATTTACAAAACTCATGTTAGCCACACGCTGTTTTAATATATTGTTTCTTCCCTTACTGAGATGTGTCTCACCTGAATATAAACTTATCTTTTTTAGGACCTCCACAAGATCGAGCATAGAGAGCTCGAGCTGTTATAGCATTTTTAAGAAAAAAATATAATTTTGATAATATTTTGGAATGTAAATATTTTATGTTTTATGTTTTAAGTCTTATGATAAAGGGATGGTTGTGAATACTGAAAGTGTAGGTTATGTTTTGGAGATATGTATATATGTGAATATAGGTGGATGCATGGTTTATTATGGTGTCGGTAGATTTAAAAAACTCTGGTATTATATTTGTGGAGATTATATTTATGTTTTTCGCTGCGTACATGATATTAGAATGTGGATTATTAGGTAAATGAATGGATTAGTAGCACTCCGGGCCCATGTAGAGGGTTGGGGCGGTGCTTACTCTATCTCTATGCCCGAAGGCTGAGTCATTCGAAATTCTCCGTCGAATGGGGTGTCGGAATCACTCATTCGAGGAGTACTTTACCCAAGCCATTGGTCGCCTTTCCCATCCACACTTTATCTGAGCGGTGTGGTTGCACCCCTACATACATAAAATTACGACACTGTGCTCTAACCAGGAGATCATCATAACAGAGCTCTTCTATCATATACGGTAATTTACATCATATAAAATTGAAATCATCATTCATTTCATAAAAACGTAATATAACATGCTCTGTACATAACTATGTGAAACATCTACTCGATACTGACTCGATAAAAACCGTCATATCATAAACTCGGCATTTAGCCGTCACATCTCTTCTCATCTCATCTCTTGCCATATAGCCATCATATCTCTCATCTTGGCTTATAGTCGTTACATTTCAATATTACACAAAACCTACTCATTTAATGTCAATTAAAATATACTCATGCCACACAATTTTCTTTTGGTCACTCACACATAACTCAACTGCTTGAGAACATACATACTGCTACTAAAACTGGGGTATGAATATCTCTAGGTTGTTATTTTACTAAATATAGATATGTATCTAAATACGAGGAAAATTGAGATAGTCAACCCTACCGTCTATGGTTGGTTTTAAAACAAGTCTATGGTTTTAAATACCCCCTTTCCAACCAGTGAAAACGTTCAGAATAACCAATACTATACTTTAAAAATATCATACTTAGATTTAAACGGTTGGTTTTGAAAATATGGTCGGTTAACCGAACCTTAAACCTAGAAACCCTAGAAAAGTTGTAACTGTTTATCTAAAATCCATTTTAACATTTAATTCCGTTAGAATTCATAAACATAACTTACGTTAATCCCCTTACCAATTTCTTGAAAAACACCTGAGAAGCTAAAAAACTGAACCGTAGCTTTTTCCCGAAATCAAAAATCCACTCCACTAGACTTGTAGATATTCGCTCCCTGATCCTCGTAATAACTTCCAATCATTGAAACGAGCAACGAACGACGAAGGATTGAAGAGAGAGAGTGGGCGCAAGTTCTAGGAGTGAGGGAGAGATATTTTGATTTCTTAGCTGTGACGACCTGCTAAAATTTTTCTAATAATAATAAATATTATGAAATTCCACTGCTCCATTATTTTCTAATTAATATAAAACCATCAACCAAAGCAGCGAGAAGCTGAAATCATATAACCATAACCATATATATAAAATACCAGAGTGCTAGAATACTCCCAAATCAAACATAAACAATTGTATCCAAAATACCCTCAACTGAAACTAGGGCTATACAGAAATAACCCTCCCAAAAATACCCACTCTACTATTAGGGCAGTACTGTGATCCCCTCTATCTGTGAGCTTGATCTGCTCGCCTAACTGGATCACCTGAAAAATGTCAATTTATTGGGATGAGACGACGCTCAGTAAGACGAAATATGCTATTGCTAGTGTGTGGCAAGTGAGCTACATGCTAGTAAAATCTAATTTAAAAAATTCCATAAATAACAAAGCTGAGTAAAACCTGTATACCTGTTGCAATATAATTCATACCTATGTGGCTTAACATAAACTGATTTTCCTGAATATTTATTCATAATACTGCTAATATCTATAGGTATGACTATTTTCTGTAAATCTGATCACACATATATATAATAACTGAAAAGATTCCCTAGATGGATAACTGAAAGTCATGATTTGGAGAGAACTTTCCCAAGAGCGTCATGGTGGCCTCAGATCGTCGATCCAGCGACTAATGGGACCGAAATCGAAGAGAGAGGAGAGAGGAACCGTAGAGGAGAGAGAAAGAGAGAGAGAGAACTTTTGCTGAATTTTCTACGTAAAAATCCGAGTTTAGGGCTATTTATACTATGGGCTTCGTCGACGAGCCACGTCATCTCGTTGATGAGGTCAAGAAGGAGGTTCGTTGACGAATGCCATCTCCTCGTCAATGAAATTTAGAACTTGGAAAAACAGCCTCTCGGCTTCTTCTCATCGACGAGACGTGACTTTGTTGATGGGGTCCTTATGTACCCTCATCGACGAATCCCTGCATTCGTCGACGAGGTCCTGATTAAATTTCTTGGGTTATTACATTCTCCCCTCCTTATAAAATTTCGTCCTCGAAATTGCTATTCACAGAATCTATTATCCTTTAAGATAAATGGTCTACTTATTTTATTACTTACCCTCACTTATGGCGGAGGAATACCGTGGTTATATAGGTAGTTTTGGGAGATTACAACTATAAAAGAAAATACCCCCAAAATCAAAATACTACCTATCCTATACTTTACATTACAATTACACTGTACTAAATAAAATAAAATTATTATTATCTTAACATATACATCACTGTTGTATTCCACTAAACAAGTGGGGGTATTTCTGTCTAATCTCATCATCAAGCTCCCAAGAAGCCTCTTCTATTGCGTGATTCTTCCACAGGACTTTCACTAGTGATATCTTTTTACTGCGCAATTCCTGCTCTTTTCTATCTAAGATCTGTACTGGAGCTTCCTCATATGCTAAAACATCACTGAGTTCCAATTTTGCAATATGGGAAGGATCTGGGACGTATTTCCTTAACATGAAAACATGGAATACGTCATGAATCCTGAATAGAGATGGTGGTAGAGCTAGCTGATAGGCAACTGGCCTAATCTTCTCGAGTATCTCAAATTTGCCAATAAACCTAGGGCTCAACTTACCTTTCTTTCCAAACCTCGTAATTCCCTTCAGTGATACTATTTTCAAAAATATATGGTCTCCCACTTCAAATTTCAATTCTCGGCAGCGAGTATCTGCGTAGTTTTTCTGCCGACTCTGTGCTACACTGATTCTATCTTGAATAAGTCAGACTTTATCGTACGTCTGCTGTACTATTTCTGGCCCCAAAACTCGCCTCTCACCTAGCTCATCCCAATATGGAGGAGAACGGCATCTCCTACCATATAGAGCCTCAAATGATGTCATGCCAATGTTGGCCTGATAACTGTTATTATATACAAATTCTACCAGCAACATGAACTAAGTCCAACTATCCCCAAAATCTAACACACATGCTTATAACATATCGTCAAGTACCTAAATCATTCTCTCTGTCTGACCGTCTGTCTGAGGATGGAAAGCGGTGTTGAATGCTAACTGGGTCCCCAAAGCCTCCTACAAGCTCTTCTAGAACCGCGATGTAAAATGTGGATCACAGTCTGAGACCACTCCATGGAGTCAAACAATCTCCTTAAGCAGCTTTAATCCTTTCATATAGTGCAGGCTATATAACCAGACTGGCAATAAATACCTAAGGATCGTCTTCCACTAACTCCATACTGAGCCTTTTCAAATCCATCTGAATTGGGTACTAAATTACTACTACTAACTGCGCTGTATCCTCTAATTTACAGCTCAGTGCATCAGCCACCACATTTGCTTTACCTCGGTGGCAACTGATGGTGCAATTGTAATCCTTAATAAGTTCTAACCACCTTCTTTGCCGCATATTCAACTCTTTTTGTGTGAAGAAATACTTTAGACTTTTATGATTAGAAAATATTTCACATTTCTCATCATATAAGTAATGCCTCTAAATCTTCAGTGCGTGCACCACTACAACCAATTCCCGATCGTGAGTAGGGTAGTTCTTCTCATATTCTTTCAACTGTCTGGAAGCATACGCCACCACCCTACCATGCTGCATCAACACACAACCGAGCCCTTTCAAAGATGCGTCACTGTAAATTACATATCCATCACCTCTTGATGGAATCGTCAGTACTGGTGCAGTAACAAGCCGTAACTTTAATTTTTGAAAACTTTGCTCGCATTCTTCATTTCACAAAAATCGGGCATTCTTCCTGGTCAAACGTGTGAGAGGCCCTGATAAAGCTAAAAATCCCTCAACAAATCGACAATAATAACCTACCAGTCTTAAGAAACTTCTGACTTTTTGCACGTTCTTCGGCCTGGCCCAATTCACCACCGCATCAATCTTGCTAGGATCCACTGAAATACCATCTCCTAAGATCACATAGCCCGAAAACGCCACTTTCTCAAGCCAGAACCCACACTTGTTAAAATTGGCATAAAACTTTTCCTCCCTGAGTGTCTGCAGTACTTGTCTCAAATGCGCCTCATGATCCTTAAAACTCCTCGAATAAACCAGTATATCATTAATAAAAACCACTACAAACTGATCTAAATACTGATGAAAGACTCTATTCATCAAGTCCATGAACACAGTTGGGGCATTCGTCAGACTAAATGGCATAACGAGGAATTCATAGTGCCCATACCTGGTCCTGAAGACTATCTTCGCAACATCCTCTACTTTTACCCTCACTTGATGATAACCTGATCTAAGGTCGGTCTTGGACTACAGTCGTGTATCCTGGAGCTGATCAAACAGATCGTCTATATGGGGTAGAGGATATTCATTCTTAATAGTAACCTTGTTTATCTCCCTATAGTCAATACACATCCTCATAGACCCATCCTTCTTCTTTACAAACAACACTGGAGCTCCCCACGGTGATACAATGGGTCGTATAAGTCCCTTATCCAGCAAGTTTTGCAACTGATCCTTTAATTCTCCCAATTCAGCTAGAGCCAAATGATAAGGAATCTTAGAGATCAGTGTCGTCCCTAGAGGTAAATCTATAGCAAAATCCACCTCGCGTTCGGGAGGCAACCTAGGTAGTTCCTCTGGAAAAACATCAGAAAATTATCATACTACTAGTGTACTGTCAAGTTTCGATTCATGTTCTGGCACTTCCTTTACAAAAGCCACAAACCCCTGACTTTCATCCAGGAGCAATCTGCTTAGCTGTGTGGCTTACACTAGCTGCGATGGAGCACGTACCCGTGGTTAACTGTCAACCAATTTATACCTAGTATTGCATCAAACCCACACATATCTAACACGATCAGGTCAACTGGTAGCACTCTCTCCTGAATTTCTATTTAAAAGCCTCTGAATACCCTTTGACACCTCATCACTGAGCTTGATGGTGTAGCTACTGACAATTCTATATCTAATGACTAGGTCTCACTTCTAGATAATTTGACATAGGATGCAGAGACAAAGGAATAAGTAGCACTTGAATCAAAATAAACAACAACTGGATAAGATAGAACAGTAAAAGTACCTGTCACCACATCCGTGGCTATCTCAGTATCACCGAATGTCAAAGCGTAAACCCTCGCCAGGGCTATATTCCTCTACTGGCCTCCCTGAGCTGCCTGATATCCTCCCCGATTGGGCCTGGGAGTTGGAACTTGTTCTGGCGGTCCTAGGCATGCACGTTCCATCTGGTCGGGTCTCCCATAATGATAGCATACATCTCTCCCTACCCGGCACTCCCCCAAGTGTCATCTCCCGCATGTTTAACATACTAGGTGGGTCTGCATACCCTGATTCTCTCGAGGTCCTGTTGTTTGCCTCTAATCTCCCTTATCATAGCCTCCTCTCCATGGGCCCCAACTGGAGCGTTCCTGGAAATCCTAAGGCATGGGCCTTTTCCTCTAACTCTGAGCTGCTATACCTTTCTGTATACCTCTCTCAATAATCGCAGCTCTGTCTACAACCTCTGCAAATGTCTGAGCCCTAAAACTAATCACCTGCTCAAACAAGTTCTACCTCAAACCCTCTTCAAACTTCCTTGCCTTTTTATTTTCATCTAGGGCTAAATATGGGGCAAATTGCAACAACTCAATAAATTGAGCTGCGTACTAAGATACAGTCATCTGCCCCTGTACCAGGTGCATAAACTCTGCTGCTTTCGCACTTTGAACGATAGTAGGGAAATATTGCTCAAAGAATAGCTCCTTGAATTAGTCCCATGTCACTGGAACTGGAACCGACCTCTGCTCCTCAATTAGTCGTGCTGATCTCTGCCAGCCCTTCGCCTCTCTTGTCAATTTAAATGCCGCAAATACTACCTTCTGTTCATCCATACATGGGAGCACGACCAATGTATCCTCAATGTCCGGGACCCAATTTTCAGCTATAATCGGGTCATCTTCTCCAACAAAAGATGGGGGCTTCATCCGCGTAAACTACTCGATCGTGCAACTACACTCCCTTGAGCTCCTGGCCATCTCAGCCATCTCTTGCTGGGTGACGCTGCGTAGTACTGCATCAGTATCTCCACCTCAATACTGGAAGGTCCTGGCTTATCCTCCCCAACATTCATGCCACTGCTTCCTAGATCCATCCTAAAAAACAAAGAACACACTTTAAGAACCTTATCTCCTATACAATTCATATCTATCTCCTTTAACTAAAATCCCATATTCACACTTTACTATCTTTCCTATTCTAAATTCAAAATCAGATCCTGTAACCCAGACACACGACCCGAAGATAGTTTATTATGGCTTTCCTAAAATCATCATCCCAGGAAAGACACAGAAACCACCATGGAAATCCTGCACCCAGACTACAGAACAAAACCTCAATCCTTTCCTATACTCTAGTATTGTCTCCGCTGCGCTCTAAAGTCTACAGAACCTAGCAACCTAGGCTCTGATACCAAACTGTGACGACCTACAAAAAATTTTCTAATAATCATAAATATTATGAAATTTCATTACTCTATTATTTTCTAATTGATATAAAACTATCAACCTAAGCAGCGAGAAGCTGAAATCATATGATCATAACCATATATATACAATACCAGAGTGCCAGAATACTCTCAAATCAAACATATACAATTGTATCCAAAATACCCTTAACTGAAACTAGGGCTATACAGAAATAACCATCCCAAAAATACTCGCTCTACTGTCAAGGCAGTACTGTGATCCCTTTTATCAACGAGCTTGATCTGCGCCTAGCTGGATTACCTGAAAAATGTCAATTTATTGGGATGAGACGACGCTCGGTAAGATGAAATATGTTATTGCTAGTGTGTGGCAAATGAGCTACATGCTAGTAAAATCTGATTTAGAAAATACCATAAATAACAAAGTTAATTCAAACAAGTATATCTGTTGCAATATAATTCATACCTATATGGCTTAACATAAACTGATTTTCCTGAATATTTATTCATAATACTGCTAATATCTATAGGTATGACTATTTTCTGTAAATCTGATCACACATATATATAATAATTGAAAAGATTCCCTGGATGGATAACTGAAAGTCATTATTTAACCCCTCATGACAGGGTTGTGTGGCCCGAATGCAGGACCTAACTTGGCTGGCCGACTAGGGTAAGTCAACTGAAACTCTGACAGTCAGATCGGCCTCCTCAACTTATATTTGATGGGGAGCTTCTCCACAACATAGGCACGATCGATTTCTGAATACCACATACTATTTGAGTAGTGGTTGCACTTTAAACTGAATATAGCTACGGTATCGTGCTTTGCTGGCTAAATATGGTCCATCAGGGTCTGATACTATATATATAAGTAACTGATATTTCTAAAGTACTGCTTTCACCATGATTTTGTAACAACTGAAATAACCATAACATTATATAAACTAATCTGAATAAACTGTACATACTGAATATCTAAGATATCTACATAACTGAATAACTGAAATATCCGATTAATTGTAGTAACTGAATGTCATGGTTTTAAGGTTTGTATATCATAGTATTCTGAAAATACTGTAAAATACAAGTTTCTATACATATACTATAAATCCTGGTATTCTGAAAATTATATAAACCCTGTGCTGATCTAATATTAAACTCATGCCACACAATTAAATATCAATATTATCAAGAAGCTCTGAAATATGTATATATGGTATGAATAATAATTTGCTAAAAACATACAATTTGTACTGAATCATAATAGAACTGCCTAGCATTGCATATTTCCCTTACCTGATTCCTACTAAAATCCCCTATTGTGACGGGTCCTACACCCGCAGGGTTTCCTACTCAACACCCTGAAAACAACATTTACCAGAACAAAACATCACTATTACTTCGACTAGTAAATTTCCTACATCTGTTGGAAAGCCAAATATTACATAAAATACCTTACCCTGAATTTGGGATGGAATTCAACTTTGTCCCACCAATGATCTGCTCCGGCAGATTTGGAGAGAACTTTCCCAGAAGCATCGTGGTGGCCTCAGATCGTCGATCCGGCGACTAACAGGGCCGAAATCGAAGAGAGAGGAGGGAGGAACCGTAGAGGAGAGAGAGAGAGAGAGAACTTTTGCTGAATTTTCTGTGTAAAAATTCGAGTTTAGGGCTATTTATACTATGGGTTTGGTCGACGAGCCACGTCATCTCGTTGACGAGGTCAAGAAGGAGGTTCTTCAACGAATGCCATCTCCTCATCGACGAAATTCAAAACTTGGAAAAACAGCCTCTCGACTTCTTCTTGTCAACGAGACGTGACTTTGTCGATGGGGTCCTCATGTACCCTCGTCGACGAATCCCCTGCATTCATTGACAAGGTCCTGATTAAATTTCCTAGGTCATTACATTAGCAATGCAGCAATTGAAAATCTATTTATAGACCCCTTGAACTGGTCAAATTTGTCAACAAAATGACGTATTTGTTGATGAACCACATAACGTCGTTCGTCAATGAAAGAAGGGCCTCGTCGACGAACCCTAAGCTTGATATTTTTCAGACGTTCTAGATCTCTTCGTCGAAGAAGCTTTGAGTTTCGATGTTGAGCTTTGAAAGCCTTCATCGACAAGAACATGGAGTTCGTCGACGAAGCCTGCTGAAATCCCTTTTTTTTCTTTTCTTATTTAATTTCCTTATTTTCCTAGTTCGGGTCTCAACAATCTCCCCTTCTTATAAAATTTCATCCTCGAAATTTGCTAACTTCTTATTGCTCTAACTCTAGGAAGAGCCAGCGGCCACCCACATAGTAGCCCCATCCCAAATTTATTACCTGCCCTCACTTATGGCGAAGGAATACCATGGTTACACATAATGTAACGACCTGCTTATCTTAATATAAAATGAAACATAATAAATAAAATTGTCAACCCGAACTCGTGGGTATCGAAGACATGTGTCAAACACAGCGGAAACCTAAGCAGCAGTAAATTTGAATCACATTTTCGTAACCATAAAATCCAAACACCAGAGTTAACTACATTACCAAATACCTGTGTTTATATACAATCTCCCAAAAATACAAAAATAAACCTAGGATCTCACAACAAAAATCTCCTGATTTTAGATCAGAACTTACCCTTTTAGCAGGGAAGCTCAACTCACTCAGTGGCGGCCCTGACCCACCAATCCCTCCGGGTTTCCTGAAAATCATTTAATATGCGGGGTGAGACACCTCTCAGTAAGGGTAGATAAATTAAAATCAGCTGTGTGGTTACATGAATATTTAATGTTGTAATACATATACCATACATTTTACATACCATAAACATAAATCATAATATGATTAAACAAACATATAATTTCATATTTTCAAGTAATCATACTAATCATGTGTTATCTAATATAATCTATAATACTTGAAAACTGCCCAGGATGTCTAGCTAGTTAATGTCATGTATTACCCCCCATGACGGGTTGTGCAGCCCGAAGGCGGGACCTAACAATGGCTCGCTGACCACTGTCGAGTCAAAAATGTCTGTAAGTACGATGAGCCCGCCACACCTTGGTCCGGACTGCCAAGTGGACGTCTACACTCTACACTGAAAGCCACGTCGACTATTCATCTCCAACCCCCTCGTGGGGTGGTTAGCACTAATCTGATCATAGATATCTGATCTATATGTTACGGTACCGTGCTCCTGAAACTGAACTAAATTAACATCCGGGTTCTGATAACATATAGTACATAAACGTATATTGTTTATCACAAATCAACTAATAGCATTTTCTGAATCTTACATCAACATAATAATTACGGCCTCACGCCGAAAACATGAATAAATACGACCTCGTGCTGAATAACATGAGTAAATACGGTCTCGCGCCAATCATCAATTACGACCTTGCGCCGAACATATCATATATTCCAAAATCATTATTTACTGTGTTTATCATGTTATTCCTGAAAATATCTATCGACATGCTTTATACTGTAAATCTAACTTAACATGGTATAATATATACATAAAATAATATTCATGCCACACGAATTAAATGAAACCATAAATTCCGTTCTGAAAACACATTTCCTGTACAATTGCAGTATTTTTTCAAACTTACATTTTCTCAATTATACTCATATATAGTCGCATGTTTTATGAAAATTATTCTACTATTAAATAATAATAATTTCAACAAAAGATAACTGTTTTAATTTATCCCCTTACCTGGCAACTGAAGAGCCCCTCTATAATACTGGTCTTATACTCGTAGGAAACCCTAAGCAGTACCCTGAAAATGATAATTCCCAAAACTAAACTTCAGTTTTTATTCGAGTACATCATTTCCTTCAACTGTGGAAATACCATATTTCGAATAAAAAATCTTACCTCAACTCAGGGATGAATTCCAACTTGCTTTCACCAACGATCCGCTCCGGCAGATTTGGAGAGAACTTCCCTAGGAGCATCGCGGTGGCCTCAGATAGTCGATCCGGAGAACGACGGAGCCGAAATCGAAGAGAGAGGAGAGAGAAATTGTAGGGAGAGAGAGAGAGAGAGTAATTTTTTTCTAAATATCTGTGTTAAAATTTTGAGTTTTACTATTTATAGGGCTAGATTCATCGACGAGACACGTCACCTCATCGACGAGTCCTGTGGAAAGTTCATCGACGAACTTACACCCTCGTCGACGAATTTCAGACTTCCAAAAATCCTTTCTCGGTATCTTCTCGTCGAAGAAACTTGGCTTCGTCGACAAATCCCCTGTGTTCGTCGATGAGGACCTGATGATTTCCCTCAGTTAACATTCCCAAAGTGCAATGTCGCATTCGTCGACGAAGTCGACTACCTCCTTCTGTTACTGTTTCCATTTCCCTTCCTCTTTATTATTTAAATACCATTATTATTCAGGTCGTCACACATAACGTCTCGGGAGATTACAATATTCGTACTAAACTCTCCCAAAGACCATACCTGCTCTAAACATGAACAAACCTACACTGCCAAACATACACATAACCACTTACTTACCATTATACTTACCTATCTATCTTTGAGCGTTTCTGAATTATTGAGGATACTTTTGACGTATCTCTGACTCTAACTCCCATGAAGCCTCCTCTACTCCGTGATTACGCCATAGTACCTTTACTAACGGAATTCTCTTCGTATGTAGTTCCTCCTCTCTATAGTCTAGAATCTGAATTGGTATCTCCTCATATGCTAACGTGTTCTCAAGCTCCAACGAATCGTAACTGATCACAATGCGGGTGGTAATGCTATCATGTACGCCACCAAACCGACTTTTTCCAGAATCTCGAACGGTCCGACATACCTAGGGCTCAACTTTCCCTTCCTACGAAACCTCATCACTCCTTTCATCAGAGCAATCCTCAAGAACACATCATCACCCACCTTGAACTCTAACTCCCGTCGGTGTATATCTATGTAGCTCTTCTGCTGACTTTAAGTTGTTTTAATCCGTTCCCAGATGAGCTTGACCTTCTCTGAAGTCTGTTGGACCAACTCTGGTCCCAAAATCTGTCGCTCACCAACCACATCTTAGTATAACGGAGATCGACACCTTCGACCATACAATGCCTCATATGGTGCTATCTCGATACTCACCTGATAACTGTTGTTGTAGGCTAACTCAACTAACGGAAGATATTTGATCCAACTGCCCCCAAAATCTAGTACACTTGCCCTCAACATATCCTATAAAATATGGATGATTCTCTCTAACTGACCATCGGATTGTGGGTGAAATGCAGTACTGAACGAAAATTGAGGTTTCAATGCTTCTTGAAGACTTTTCCAGAACAAAGAAGTAAACCGTGGATCTCTTTCTGAAACAATTGACATTGGTACCCCATGCAATCTGACTATCTCCTGAACATATAACTCTGCCAACTTATCCATGGAATGACTGACTTTAACGAGGATCAAATGAGCAGTCTTCATTAATCTGTCAACCACTACCTAAATCGCATTCTGTCCGTGAAGTGCTTATGACAATGCCATGACAAAATCCATGGAAATGTGCTCCCACTTCCATTTAAGAATGAGAAGTGGTTGCAACGATCCCATTGACCTCTAGTGCTCGACCTTCACTTGCTGGCATGTCAGGCACTACTCTACAAAACAGGCGATCTCTCTTTTCATGTTAGACCACCAGAAAGATTCCCGTAGATCCCTATACATCTTCGTACTCCCTATATGTACTGTGTAAAGCGAACGATGTGCCTCCTCTAAAATGACCCGCTTGATCTCAGCGTCATTCCGTACATAGATCCTAGTATGGAATCTCAACATCTCATCATTTGAGATGTTGAAATCCGATTTTAAACCATCTTGAACCCCTTCCATAACCTCTACTAGCTCCGCGTTTTACTTCTGAGCTGTTTTAATCCTTTCCCGTAAGGTTGGTTGTACCACCAAGCTAGAAATGAATGCCTCGTGATTTCCTTCCACTAACTCTACCCCTAACCTTTCCAAGTCCATACTGATCTGATGTTGAATACTCACTGCTGAAACTGACGCATCAAATGACTTTTGGTTCAGAGCATTTGCTACCACATTAGCTTTTCTTAGATGATAACTGATGATATAGTCGTAGTCCTTTATTGACTTCAACTATCTCCTCTGTCTCATGTTCAGCTCCTTCTGGATGAAAAACTACTTAAGACTTTTATGATCGGTAAAAATCTCTCACCTTTCACTATACAGGTAATGCTTCCAGATTTTCAATGCATACACTACCTGTAACGACCTGCTTAATTAATTGGGGGGTTTTTTTTTAACACTGTAGCAATTATTATACTCTGATACCACAACATTAACCTAAGCAGCGAGAAGCAGAATCATATAAACATAACCATAACTATTATATACAATATAGAACCAATATCACTCAATACCAGAGTACTACTTGTTTTCCTCATATACACATATATCTGAATTTCCAAAAATACCCTCAACTAGCTAAGGTAATACAAAAATCCTCCACTATACTCACTTTGCTGACAGGGCACTATAGACGCCCCTCTATTTGTGAGCTTGATCTGCTCGCCTACCTGGATCACCTGAAAAATGTATCAACACTGGGATGAGCCAACGCTCAGTAAGAAAAAATATGTTATTACTAGTGTGTGGCAAATGAGCTAACAATATTATGCAAAACCTGATTTCATATAAACATGTATAACTGGAGATGTTAAGTACAGTATAAGTAAGAAAATGCATCCCTTTTTCCATGTTGCTTAACATATCAGTATTATAGGTTATAATTCAAAATACTTCTAGTGTACGTAAGTAGGGTCCCTAAATCTGTAAATCCATACGTATGTAATAGTAACTGAGACTGTTCCCTATGGCTATCTGTGTCATGACATGCCCCTCATGACGAGGTTGTGCGGCCCGTAGGCTGGATTTACCCTGGCTGACCAACTAGGAATAAATCACTGAACTCTGTCAGTCGACCTAAACACTTCAATCCATATCTGGATAGGGAGCCTAACCTCTTCAAGGGCCTAGGTGGTCGACTTTACCACGTATATCTGAATAGGTGGTTGCACTCGTAAAGTAACATAGTATCTGTAGCAACGGTACCGTGCTCTGTAGCTGCAAGTCCAACAGGGTCTAATATCATATATTATATTTCTATACATAACTAACTGATTTACCATGATTTTGAAATACTGAAATAACCATGATGCTGCATAACGTACTGAAATCTGAATAATCATAACATGGAACTACATATTCGTAATACTGGAATTCGTATAATCATGGTACTGAGATTCATAAAATCATGGTACTGAGATTCATAAAATCATGGTACTGAAATATCATAAAATCATGGTACTGAAGTTCGTATAACCATAATACTGAAATTCATAAAATCAGGAAACTAAATTCGTAAAACATATCCCCGTACCATATACATAATCACAAGCCACACCATACTAAAATACATAATTTTTGTAAATAAATAAACTGTATAATATTTAGAAATTTCCTAGCATAGCAATTTCCCTTACCTTAACTTTGAAAAGCCCCTAGGGAATACAAGCCTAACACCCGCAGGGCCTTCTACAAAACACCCTGAAACCAACATATGCCAGAACATAACATCAGTATTTTTCCGTCTATATCATTTCCTATAACTGCAAGGAAGTCAAAAACTGGATAAAAGACCTTACCCTGAATTTGGGATGAAATCCAACTTCGATTTCCTGACGATCCGCTCCGGCAGTCTTGTAGAGAACTCCGCCAAGAGCGTCGTGATAGCTTCAGATCGTCAATCCGGCGACTGGTGGGGCCGGAATCGAAGAGAGAAGGGAGAGGGAGTCATAGGAGAGAGAGAGAACGATGAGAGAAATGTGATAACATCCCGGGTTTCCACTATTTATAGGGCCAGGTTCGTCGACGATTCACTATGTTCGTCGACAAGCACTTTACAAAATTCGTCGACGAGACTCTGTGTTCATCGACGAAATTCAGAGCAGCCCAAACCGTCTCTCAGTATTTTCTCGTCAACGAAGCCCTGTGTTTGTCGATGAAATTCTGAAGACCTTTGTCGACGAGACCCTGTGTTCGTCGACGAAGTCTACGGCCTCCTTCTGTTTCTGCTTCTATTTTCTCTCCCTCTTTAATATTTAAAAATGCTATTATTCTTCGGGTCACTACACTACCGCTACTAATTCCATATCGTGTGTCATGTAGTTCTTCTCGTACTCTTTAAGTTGACGAGAAACATAAGCAATTATCTTCCCTTATTGCATTAGAACACACCCAAGACCCTTTTTAGTGGTGTCACTGTAAATAACAAATCCACCATCCCTTGACGGAATGGTCAAAATTGTAGCAGTAATTAGCTGCTGCTTTAGTTCTTGAAAACTTTGCATGCACTCATCAGTCTATTCAAACTGTACGTTCTTCCTCGTGAGTCATGTTGTAACGACCTGCTTATCTTATCATATAATAAAACATATTTAACAATAAAGTTAACCCGAACCCATGGGTAACGGGACACATCTGACATTCACAGCGGAAACCTAAGTATTAGTAAATATAAATCACATTCTCATAACCATAAAATGCATAATACCAGAGTCTACTACATTCCCAAAATACTATGTTTATATACAATCTACAAAAACACAAAATATTTACATATCTAGGAACCTACAACATAAATTTCCTATCCCTAAATCAAAACTTACCCTCCTAGCAGGGTAATATCACACTATCTCAACGACGACCTCGATCCACCGGTTTTTCTAGGTTTCCTGAAAATTATATAAGTTTGGGGGTGAGACACTTCTCAGTAAGAGAAAATAAACTAAATACAGTTGTGTGACAACATGAATATTTAGTACTATAATACATATACAATATATTTCATATGCTAAAAACATTTATCATAACATACTGAATAATCATATACTTTCATAATCTCTAATAATTCATACTGATCATGAAATGTCTGATATAACTATTAATACTGAAATTTACCCAGGACGTATAGCTAGCTGATGTCATGTATTACCCCCCATGATAGGTTGTGTAGCCCGAAGGCGGGACTCGACAATGGTTGGCCGACCACTGCCGAATCAAAAAATGTCTGCTAGTAAGATGGGCCTGCCACACCCTAGTCTGAACTGCCAGGTGGACGTCTACAACTCTACACTAAAAGCCACATCGACTATTCATCTCCCACCCCCTCTACTAGTAGGAGCAGTTAGCACAAGTCTGAACATAATAATCTGATCTGTATAGCTACGGTACCGTGCTCCTAAAACTAAACTGAACTATCATCCGGATTTTGATAACATATAATACATGATAATATACTTGTCTAACATAAATAGATTAATAGCATTTTCTGTAATAACATACATACATACATACAGCTTTGCGCTGATTTCTTTCATATCTGCGGCTTTGCACCGAACATTCATAAATACGGCCTTGCGCTGAAATCATACATAATACATGACCTTGCACCGGCTATCAATCACGGCCTTGCGCCGAACATTTCATACATATTATTCTGAATAAATAATTTGTTTATCATGTATTTTGAAACCATAATGTATTGCAATATTCCATCATTTCTGAAAACATACTTTATTAATAAAATTTTCATAACATAATACTTTTCACGTAAAATAATATTCATGCCACACAATGCTGAATAAAACCATACATTCTATTCTAAAATCATATTTTCTAGCATGTCCTACTAATACATACATTTTAGTACCATAGCAGTATTTTCCCAAATATGCATTTTCTCAATAATATACAAATATAATACATGCTTTCCTGAACATAATTCTTCTAATAATTTTCATGGAAAAATAACTACTTTAGTTTATTCTTTTACCTGATTACTGAAAAGAAACCCCCCTAAAATTCACTAGTCCTACCCCCGCAGGGTTCCCCGATCAATACCCTGAAAACGACAACTCCTAGAACTAAACTTCAATATTTTTCCATGAATAACATTTCCTATGATTATGGAAAGACCAAATTCTGAATAAATAGCCTTTCCTTGATTCGGGGATGAATTTCAAACTATCCCCACCGACGAACCAGTCTGACAGATATGTAGAGAAATTCCCCAAGAGTGTTGTGGTGGCTTCAGATCGTCAAACTAGTGTAAATCCGACCCAGAAATTTAGAGAGAATGGAGGAGAGAAAGGGAGATTTTGTGCAAGAATTCAGCCAAAAAAATGAAGTTCGGGCTATTTATACACTGGCCTTCGTCGATAAGCCACATCACCTCGTCGACGAGGTCAAGAAGGCAATTCGTCAACGAAATCTCCCCCTCGTCGACGAAATTCAGTATTGCCAAAACATCCTCTCGGTATCTTCTCGTCAACTAAGCACACCCTAGTCAACGAGGCCATAATGCCACGTCGTCGACAAACGCGAAGCGTTCATCGATGATGTCTACTGCCACCCCTTTTTCTTTCTATTTCCATTTCCTCTCTCTTATTATTTAAATACCATAATTTTTTCGGGTCATTACGCATATTAATAGACCTGATAGTCTGGAGAACCCTTCTATGAACCGTCGATAGTATCCTGTAAGACCCAGAAAACTCTTGACCTCCTAAATATTCTTTGGTCTCGCCCAGTTCACTACCGCTTCCACCTTACTCGGGTCCACTGATACCCCTTCTCTGAACACAACATGCCCCATAAATGCCACTTGCTCTAACCAGAACTCGCATTTCTTAAATTTCGCGAACAACTTCTTCTCCTTGAGCACCCGTAGTACCAACCTTAAATGAACTGCATGCTTTTCACTGTCACCATTTTAATCTCTATGTAGTCGATACACATTCTCATCGACCCATCCTTCTTCTTCACAAATAGCACCGGGCTCCCCAAGGCAAAACACTCGATTGGATGTAACCCTTATCTAGTAGCTCCTGTAGCTGCTCCTTCAATTCCCTCAATTCTATTGGAGCCATATGATATGAAACTTTTGAAATCGGTGTCGTGCTTGGAGTCAACTCAATAGTGAACTCCACCTCACGATCAGGAGGCAATCCCGGTAAGTTCTCTGGAAACACATCTGGGAACTCACTTACCACAAGAATCTCCTCCAACTTAAGTTCTTCTCTTGGTGTTTCTTTCACAAACACCAGGTACTCCTGGTGTCCCTCTAGCAGTAACCTTCTAGCCTGAATAGCTAAAAGGATACGTGATGCAGAATGCACACACGACCCTACAAACTTGAATTCCCGTTCCCTGAGAGGCTTGAATACTACCTCTCTCGTATAGCAATCGATGCTGGCATAACTGGCTGCTAGCTAGTCCATCCCCAAAATGATATCAAAGTCGTGCATGTCAAACACAACCAAATTGACTGGTAATATTCTCTTCAGAATTTCTACAGGGAAATTTCGAATCACTCTATTTGTGACGACCTACTTAATTTTCACATATTTTTTTTCATAATATAATAAAAAATATAATCCCAAAACTTAGCAGATCATAAGCCACCTGGACCCGTGGGTACCAGGGATACATCAGAAACACAATACAAAAGCCTAAGCAGCAGGAAACTTGCAATCATAATATCATAAATACGAAATCATCCATCACAATACCAGAGTTTTTATATCCATTATATTCATATACACATCCCAAAAAGAAATATCTAGGTACACCTCCCCCAAAATCCAACCGTCCCTACCAAAACTTACCCTTCAGAGAGGGCAGATCAACCGTACTAGATCAGAGGGGTTTTACCCGCTCTCTTATCAGGGGCTCCAGAAATTTTTATAAAATTCGGGGTGAGACACCTCTTAGTAAGGGAAATAAACTAATACTAGTGTGTGGCAACATGAGTATTCTGTGTTATACATATACTATACAAAACATATTTAGTAAACTGTTATGTCAAATATGGGAAAACATGTATATCATCAAAACATGGCAAAACATACTGCATTTTCATAAACATATATCATTTCATATAATAATAATACAAAAACGTCAGAAGACACCCCTAGGGTCTTGCAAAAGCAAGACCGCCTTATTAAGATCAAATGGAATTGTGGGAGGCTTGAGCTGCCGCTCCTTGACTTTGACATTATTATCATTCATTGGACCCACTAGTTCTACTGTGCTGTGGGAACGAGCATGTTCAACGATATATGAGCCACAGCGGGGTCTCAACTTCCATGGAAACAGACGGTATTTAGAGTTGCAGAGAGAGTCTTGCTGGCTTGGGAAGGGTTGTTTTTCCTTGAGTTTATGCAGCACCTTCATCTGCCTCTTCTCTAAGCATTCCTTGTCATTGGCTTTCCTTTTAGATTTTGTGGGCGCAAGCACCTGCAATTTTCTCAACCCCATGGCATTATCAAGTAAAAAGTTAATCTGTTTTATGATCCAAAATATATAATGCTGAATTTTAACAGGTACATCACATGCCTTACCGTAAATCAACCTATATGGAGTCATTCTTGAAATTCTCTTGATTACAGCTTGGTAAGCCCAGCGCGCATCATCCAATTCCTCGAGCCATGCTTTGTGGTTAGGACAACCCATCTTCTCAAATATAATCTTGACTTTTGAAAAGAACTATCGCTTGTCTTGTAGTAATGTTCGATTGGTAGCAAAGTAGTTCATAATATCATCAACTCGAGGGTCGTATGGCATGTCGGTGATTGGATAGGTGATGTTTAACATAGTCAATTTCGGTGGTCTCCATTGCTCATCACAGATCGGTATTTCATCTATCCCTGTGGACAGCTCATCAATTACCTCAAGTTGTCCAGGAGCTTCACTTTCACATGTACCATCCAGACCAACTGCTAAAAACAACTCCAATGCATCCAAGTCATCCACCATGTCTACTGCGTGTACCTCTGATTCCTCACACCCAGTCGGCATTTTATTAAACACGTTCATTTCCTGTGTCATGTTCCCAAACGTAAGCTTGAGTACTCCGCTTCGACAGTTGATTAAAGCGTTAGAAGTTGCAAGGAATGGTCAGCCAAGGATAACAGGGGTCTGATAGATGGTGGACACAGGCTGTTGCATTTTTAGAACAACAAAATCCACTGGGTAGTAGAATTTGTCGACTTGAATCAATACATCCTCAATGATGCCTTGTGGAGCTCTTATGGATCTATTTGCCAACTGTAGCATCATATTGGTCTTCTTCAGTTCACCTAAACCCAGCTGTTTATATATCGAGAATGGGAGCAGATTCACACTACTCCCCAAGTCAAGTAAAGCTCTCCCGATGCGAGATTCACCAATCAAGATCGAAATCGTGGGAGACCCAGGGTCTCTAAGTTTCTGTGGAGTCTGATTTAGTATCAACGCGCTGACTTGCTCAGTCAAGAAAGCCTTTTTCTTCACGTTTAATTTCCTTTTTACTGTGCATAGGTCTTTCAGAAATTTTGCATATGCTGGGATTTGTTGTATGGCCTCTAGAAGTGGAATATTGATCTTCACCTGTCTGAATATCTCCTAGATCTCTATATGATACTTATTCTTTTGACCAGATATCAACCGCTGAGGGTATGGTACCATAGGTTGGTATTCCTTAACTGGCTCATCCTCTTTATTATCTGACTTTGTTAAACTTGAGTTGGCCTCATCTGATTTTTCTTTTCCTTTATCTGTCTCATTTCTCACCTCAGGTGTCGGCGCGGCTGTTTGTTGGTTAGTAGGTATTTCAGGACGGGCAACTTCTTTTCCGCTTTGCAAGGTAATAACTGCCTTTACTGACTCAAACATATCCCCTGAAACATGGTGCACCGGTTGCTGTTACTGTCTATATACCTAGGGATTTGGCTAAGGCTGTGCAGGGAATTTCCCTTTTTCCATGGTGTTCAACTATGTACTTATCTTATTCATGGCATCTTTCAATTCACTCAATGATTGACTACTCTGATTGTTGGTCGTGACGTGAATCTGCACGAATTGCTAAAACATGTTTGCCAATTGCGCCATGCTATCATTAAGAGACTTCTTTGCTGGGATAAGAACTAGAGTTGGTTGAAATCCCGGTGGTGCGTAACTTTGAGAAATCTGTTGTGGCTGATAATGTGGTGGAGGAGCAGCAACTGGCTGATATGTCTATTGCGGAGGCGGTGCATACGATTGAGGAACTTGCTGATACCGTGAGGATGATGGACTTAGCTGATCATTTTTCCATGGGAGGTTCGGATGATTTCGCCATCCTGGGTTATAAGTGTTCGAGAGCGGTTGATTCTGCGTTGTGTTGACCCAATTTGCAGATGGTACCCGATCAGGTCTACTTTCTTGCCATACTGGTAAGAATTGACAGTCCTGAGGCCTGTGGTCTGAAGTCTCACAGATAGTACAAACCTCAGATTTCGCTTTCTCTGATTCCATAACTTCCAGTTTCTTAGACAACGCAGCAACCAGAGCTTGTAAGCTAGTCTCCTCTTTGACATCGTATTGGCCTCCACCACTGATTGCTTGGAGAGGTTGTGTTGCTATCAGTGCCCGTTCGGGACGCGTGTTTCATTCCTGGGCACTCTCGGCGAGATAGTCTAAAAATGATAAGCCCTCATCTGGTTCCTTACGGAAGAACATCCCATTGCACATAGTCTGGACAAATTGTTTGCACACAGGGGTTAAAGCAGTAAAAAAATAGTTCACTAACCTCCACGATTCGAAACTGTGGTGCGGGCATATGTTCATCAAGTCCTTGAATCTCTCCTAACATACCTGGAATGTCTCGCCATATTTTTGCATGAACTGACTTATCTGCTCCTGCAAGTACTGAGTTCTCTGAAAAGGAAAGAACTTATGTAAGAACTCACGCTGCATTTCAGCCCAGCTAGTAATGGAGTTAGGGCGCAAAGAATTAAACCATATTTTTGCCCTGTCTTTTAGAGAAAAGGGAAACAAACGCAGTTTAATGTATTCATTAGTCCCAACCTTATTAATAAAAGTGGTGCAAACCATCTCAAAGTCTGTCAAGTGTTGGTACGGACTCTTAGAGTCCATCCCGTGAAGCTGGGGAATCACAGATAACATGCCATGCTTAAGAGTGAAATTCGGTGCATCTTGTGGCAACACAATGCATGTAGGTGTAGATGTGCGTACAGGCTGTAGAAAATCTTCAAGTGTACGTGGTGCATGTGCAGCCATAGCTTCTTCAAAATAATGGCCAAACAAATTATTCAGCTCAAATTCAAAATCACTCTCAGGACTAATAGGTGAACAATCAGATTCAGTGCTATATGTATCCCTACTGGTGGTAAGTGAAAGTCTACACAATCGATTCGAACTATCTCGAACCTAGGGCATCAAACATCACAATGGCCAGCTGAAATTCACTAACACAGCAACAAACAATTTTTCCTTCAATTTTTTTTCAATTTTCAATTTTTTTTTGTTTTTCTATATATTTGAAGAAGAAAAAAAAAAGGGAAAAAGCAAAATTCGAAATTAAAACTGGCAAATCCCCGGCAACGGCACCAAAAACTTGACTCACTCGAAAAATGAGCAGCCTGAAAACAATCCCAAGTATAGGAGTTACGTCGTGTAATATTAAGCCCAAGGGCTAGATCGTCTCCTCAGGGAATACGTTTTAATCTCAGATTTTACGTTTTTCCAATAAAAAACAAAAACGTACTGAACTCAGTTCAGATTCGGGATTTTCAAGGTTGTTTCAATTTTACTTTTGACAAATTAAATAACACGCGAATTAAAACTCTAAACCTAGCATGCACTGAAATTGAGATCAAAAACGAAAACTCTAATCTACTCATAGAAACACTGAAACACGTGTTAATGAAATATGGCAACCTAGAACATGGAATCAAAGATGCGCAATGGAAACTCAATTAAACACTCACGTGCGCAATAATAACCGAACCTTTAACAAAACTACGAAATTGAAACGAATACCATAATTTGAATGCAAATACTAACTCAACAAGAATTTAAAATACGCAAACAATAATGAAACACGATAAAAACACAAACTTTAATGTTATTAAAATAAGACAAGGATGAATGCAATTTAAATTAAATAATAACAACCAAAAGAGGAAATTAAAAGTTGATGCTTTAATTAAAATTCACAAAACAAAGTTTAACAATTATTCAATGCTAAAAAAAACTAGAAAGAAAAGAAAACTAAACAAATAAAAGGAACAAAATAAGAGAGAGAGAGAGAGAGAGAGAGAGAGAAGAACGGCTGCTGCCATGGGAAGCAGTTGGTGGAGGTCTCGGATTGCAGGGAAGTCCTCCGGAGTTGTTGCTGGAACATGGAACAGAGGCGGCTGTTCTTTGGCTCAAATCTGCGCAGCAATAGGAGGTCCGAGGCTGGTATGGTGCTCGGGTGGCTGGTTTTCTGCTGCAGAGGTTGTGCAGAGGTGGTGCTCTCGGGTCTGCTGGAGTGGCTAAGGAGGTTGCAGCGGCTGGTTGGCTATGTGTGGCTGGAGGAGAAGGTTGAGAGAGAAATAGAGACAGAGAGAGAACTGCCGGAAGGAGAGAACAAGAGAGAATTCAGGGAGAGAAACAGAGGAATGAAAGAGAGTAGTCAAGAGAAAAACCATGGAAGAGAAAAGAGAAAAGAGAAAGGGAAAAGAGAGAAGGGGAACCCTCGGAGGCTGTCAACCGGAAAGAAGAAGAAGAAGGAAATATAAAGGGGAGGGGGATGCACTGCCCTAGGATCCAGATTCATCAACTTGACCCGGTTTGTCCAACCCGACCCAATTATAATTTTTTTTTTCTCATTTTCTTTGTTCTCTGTTCATCGCCAAATTTGATCCTTTTGGAGTTCGTTTCTCGCAAAACTCAAAACACAAAAGTTGTAGATAATCTTTTCCTCTTTCTCCAGAAATTTGAATTCCTTGATCAGAGCTTGGATGGAAAAGTTATGCATGAAATACGAACAGGTGTCGATTTTGATTCCCGAAAATTTTCCTGCGATAAAAAATTATCAAAAATTCATAAAATGTGCAATAAAACTCAAGAATGATAATTTTGGCACTTTGTTAAAATATTGAACAAATTTGGACACTTAATTAAAAATATAAGCCGTAAAGACCAGATTAAAGTGCCTAATTACGCAGTTTTGACGCGTAATCAGTTTGGCAAACCTGGTCCATACACCAAGGGCGCTCACACACTTCTTAAAAAACCACATCGACCATCCAATCTCACACCATTCCGTACAGCGGCATTAACACAAATATCATGATCATGATGACCATGGACACATAGCAGCGGTACCATGCAAGTGCTAGCCTAGACCAAGCCAACCAGGTTCTGATATCATATAACATATACTGTAACTGTGATACATGGATATTTCATATTATTAATTATCAAATCAATCATATCATTTTTGCATATATACGTATATCATGAAAATCATCAGCCCGTACGCCAGTATTTCACATTTTACAATAGTTCAGCCCGTATGCCGGCAAATCATATCCATAGCATAGCCCGTACGCTGGAAAATCATATCCATAGCTCGGCCTGTACGCTGGAAAATCATATACATAGATTAGCTCGTATGCTGGCAAATCATATCCATAGCTCGGCTCGTATGCTGGCAAATCATATACATAGCACGACCCGTACGCCGACAAAACATATAAAAATCTCAACCCGTACGCCGTTTTTCCATTATAAAAATTTGTATCATTAAAACATTCCCAAAAAACAGTTTTTCATTATAATTTCTACTCATGCCACACGAACAGGTTTTTCTTATATTTAACATACCATCATTTTCAGCAGTATTTCTCAAATATAAATCATATATAAATATATTTATTTTCCTAAAATCAGATGCTGTAATAATAAACATATATTCATAAAATATTAGCTTAGTTTATCCCCTTTCCTGATTCCTGAAAAGCCCCTAAGAAAATTTTTCCCGCACCCGTAGGGTTCTCTACTCAACACCTTGGAAACAACATTCCCTAGAACTAAAGTTCAGTATTTCTACGTGTACTACGCTTTCTACAATTGTCAAAAATCCAAATATTGAGTAGAAAGCCTTACCCTGGATTTGGGATGGTATCCAACTTCGCCCCACCGACGATCCGCTCCGAAAGACTTGCAGAGAACTTTCCTAAGAGCGTTGTGGTGGCTTTAGATCATCGAACCGGCAAAAAATCGGCCTGAGATCTTTAAGAGAAGGGTAGGGAAACGTATGAGGAGAGAGAGAGAGATTATGCGCAGAAAAATGAAGTGAAAATCACGTTTAACCCTATTTATACTGCGGGATTCATCGATGAGCCATGTCATCTCGTCATTGAGTCCTATAGAAAGTTTGTTGACGAACTTCAACCCTCGTCGACGAATTTCAGGTTTCCACAAATCCTCTCTTGGTATCTTGTCGTCGATGAATCCTGTCTTCGTCGATGAGCTCCTCTTATACCCTCGTTAACGAGTCCCCTATGTTCGTCGACAAGGAGTTGAAAAATTCCTCGGGATTATCCCATCCAAAATGCAACATCGTCGACTGCCTCCTTCTATTCCTGTTTTCATTTCAATTTATTTTTATTATTTAAATACCATTATTCTTCGGGTCATTACATTCTCCCCTCTTTATAAAATTTCGTCCTCAAAATTTACTATTCACGTAACTCATCACCCCTTAACAAGAAAAGGGTCTACTTATTTTATTATTTACCCTCACTTATGGCAAAGGAATATCGTGGTTACATTTCGAGTCTTGGGAGATTACATATACAAAAGAAAAATTCTCCCAAAACTAAAATGCTACACTAGTTAAACCATTACATGTCCCTGCAAAAGAAATATTACCTAACTACTTAAGTTTCTTGAAATAGTTGTGGGTACTTCTGCTTCATTTGCTCCTTGGACTCCCAAGAAACCTCTTCAACTGTATGATTCCTCCACAAAACTTTTACCTGAGGAATCTCCTTGTTACGTAACTCCTGTACTTTCCTATCCAGAATCTGTACTGGATATCTTCTAATACACATGCTCGAAGCATATCTTCTAATATCTATATCGTCCTCTCAGTCTACCCATCTGACTGAGGATGGAATGTTGTGCTAAAAGACAACTGAGACCCTAGTGCTTCCTGTAGGCTCTTCCAAAAACGTGACGTGAAACGCGGGTCTCGATCTGACACATTAGATACTGGCACCCCATGAGAACGAACCATCTCTTGAATGTAGATCTCTGCCAAACGGTTAAGGGAGTAGCTAATCTTGATAGGTAAAAAGTGGGCAGTTTTAGTCAAACGAGCAACAATCACCCAGATGACATTCTGACCATGTAACGCCGTCAGCAATCCTGACATGAAGTCCACAGATATATGATCCCACTTCCACTCTGGGATAAATAATGCCTGCAACTGCCCTGCCGGCCTCTGGTGCTTAGCTTTTACCTGCTGGCACGTTAGACACTGCGCTACATACTTGGATACCACTCCACCAGTACGACTCTCACAGATCCTTGTACATCTTTGTACTGCCGGGATGAACTATATACAAAGATCTGTGAGCCTCCTCTAGAATGGTCCTTCTGATATCCACATCGGCAGGAACACGTAATCTGGTACGGAATCGCAAAACTTTGTCATCTGCAATATTGAATTCCTCCCCCTCACCATTCCGCACTCTATCCATCACCTCTGTTAATTTTGGGTCTCCCTTCTGAGCGGCTTTAATTCGGTATTGCAGAGTTGGTTGTACTACTAGGATGGCAATACAAACTGGAGGATCACTCTCTACCAACTCAATGTCAAGTCTCTCCAGATCCATCATGATCAGATACTGAATCTCCATAGTCGCCAATACTAATTCCCTGAACTTCCTGCTCAACGCATCAGCTACCATGTTTGCTTTCCTTGGGTGATAACTGATGGTACAATCAAAATCCTTAATTAGCTCCAACCACCTTCTTTACCTCATATTCAGTTCCTTTTGAGTGAAAAAGTACTTCAAACTTTTATGGTCAGAGAAGATCTCACACTGCTCGCCGTACAGATAATGCCTCCAAATGTTCAAGGTGTGTACTACTGCAGCCAACTCAAGATCATGTGTAGGGTAGTTCTTTTCATATTCTTTCAACTGCCTGGATGCATACGCCACCACCCTGTCATGCTGCATCAATACACAACCAAGTCCCTTCAAAGACGCATCACTGTAAATGACATACCCCTCACCCCCTGACGAGATGACCAATATTGGCGTTGTGACAAGACTTTGCTTCAACTCTTAAAAACTTTGCTCGCAGCTGTTGTCCCATTCAAATATGACATTCTTCTTAGTTAGTCGTTTCAAAGGCCCCGATAACACCGAGAATCCCTCTACAAAATGGCGGTAATACCCAGCTAGCCCCAAGAAACTCCTTATCTTCTAGACATTTCTCAGTCTAGCCCAATTCACTACGACCTCAACCTTATTAGGATCCACAGAAATACCGTCTCCAGATACAACATGCCCCAAGAACACGACCTTCTCAAGCCAAAATTCACATTTACTGAACTTGGCGTACAACTTCTTTTCTCGAAGCGTCTGCAAAACCTGCCTCAAGTGCGTTTCATGCTTCTCATAGCTCCTCAAATAGACTAGTACATCATCAATAAAAACAATAACAAACTGGTCTAGATACAGATGAAAAATCATATTCATCAAATCCATAAATATAGTAGGAGCATTCGTCAAACCAAATGGCATAACAAGAAACTCGTAATGCCCATACCTGGTCCTGAAGGTCGTCTTCGAGATGTCTTCTACTTTCACTTTCACTTGATAATAGCCGAATCTGAGGTCAATCTTCGAATACACCCGTGTACCCTAGAGCTAGTCAAACAAATCGTTGATATGGGGTAGAGGATACTTGTTCTTGATTGTCACTTTATTAATCTCCATATAGTCTATACACATCCTCATAGTCCCGTCTTTCTTCTTCACAAAAAGAACTGGAACTCCCCACGGAGATACACTGGGTCGTATGAAGCCTTATCAAGCAGATCTTGCAATTGATCCTTCAATTCTGCCAACTCCATTGGCGCCATCCGGTAAGGTATTTTAGAAATCGGCGTTGTACCTGGAAGTAGATCAATAGGGAAATCTACCTCACGATCGGGTGGCAAGTTTGGTAACTCATCTGGGAAAATATTTGTAAATTCCTTTACTACAAGTGTGTTAGCAAGTTTCAATTCATTCTCTGTCATCTCCTTCACAACTGCCACAAACCCCTGACAACCACTCAGCAGCAGTCTCCTCGCCTGCATAGCTGAAACTAGCTGAGGCGGGGATTGCACCTGCGATTCTACAAACCTGAATTTCGTTTTCCCCAGAGGTCTGAATATTAATTCCCATGCTCGGCAATCTGTGCTGGCAAAATTAGCTGCTAGCTAATCCATGCCAAATATTACATCAAACCCATGCATGTCCAGTACTATCAAATCAGCAGACAAAGTCTTTCCTTGGATAACAACCGGACAACCCCGGAGTATTTTACTACATCTTACTATAGATCCAGTTGGTGTAGACACTAACAGTTCGGTATTCAACAACTGTGTTTCTGCCCTACATAATTTAACACACCCTAAAGACACAAACGAGTGCGTAGCTCCTGAATCAAACAATGCAATAACTTTAAAAGAAAGCATAATAACCATACCTTTCACCACGTCACCTACCGTCTCGGCCTCACCCAGCGTCTGAGTAAACACCCTGGCTGGAGTCGTATTCCTCTGCTGGCCCCCACGTGGTGCGGGATAACCTCCCCAGTATGGTTTGGGAGCTGGAACTACATCTGGTGGGGTAGGACAATCTCGCACCATATGCCCCAATCTACCACAACGATAGCCCACCACCCCTCTTGCTCGACACTCTCCCAAGTGTCTCTTACCACAAGTCTGACAGACTGAAGGACCCTGCCCTGCCTGCACCTCGCGTCCTCCCATCTCCTGTTTCTGCCCTCTGCTATGGTTACCTCTCCTCCATTGATTTTGTCTAAGACCCTGCTAGTAGCCCATAGATGCAGATCTCTTCCTCTGTCCTTACTCCTCTGCATCGAGACGCTCACCAATCTCTGCCAAGGCTGCCATGTTAACTAACTCAGCAAAGTCCTGGATCCGCAGCACCACCACCTACTTGAATATACTCCGCCTCAAGCCTCTCTCAAACTGCCTCGCCTTCTTCACTTCATCAGGGACAATGTACGGGGCGAAACGAGAGAGCTCGATGAAATGCGCCGCATACTGCTATACAGATAGCGGTCCCTGCTTCAGATTCAGGAACTCTTCTACTTTAGCCTCCCTAATAGTAGCTGGAAAATATCTATCGAAGAACAATTCTTTAAACCGGTCCCATGTCATGGCTATCGGAGTCGCCCTCTACTGCTCCAATAGTCTCACCGCAGTCCACCACCTCTTGGCCTTTCCTGTCAGTCTATAGGTGGCAAAGAGGACCCTCTGTTCCTCAGTACACTGCAACACAGCCAAGACTTTCTCAGTCTCTTGCATCCAATTCTTAGCGGCTGCAGGATCAACTCCACCTGAGAATGCCGGAGGATTCATCTTTGTAAATTTCTCTATAGTGCACCCATGGCCTGCAGATGAACCACCTTGCTCCCTTGTGCTCCTAACGATCTCAGTCATAACCTGCTGAGCCACGCTACGTTATACTGCATCAGAGTCGGTCCCAACTGCACCTGATGGTTTTGCTCCATCACTGCCACTCGCATGGGCACTATTTCCTCCTCGATCCATCCTGAAAAAAACAATCGTAACTTTGAAATTCTATCCTTATAATTTACCCGCTTAACCTAGCCTCTTATCTCAACATTCCCAACTTATTTCTAATCCTCAGTCCTACATTCTAGGAACATAACCCGACAATAGCTTACTATGGTTTTCCTGAAATCATCGCCCTAGGAAAAACAAAGAAACTACCACGGAAGTCCTGCCTCTAGACTGTAGAACAAAACCTCAAATCATTTCTTATACTTTGGTATTTTTTCCACTGCATTCTAAAGTCTACAGAACCTAGCAACCTAGGCTCTGATACCAAACTGTGACGACCTGCTTAATTTCCACATATTTTTTTTCATAATATAATAAAAACATAATCCAAAAACTCAGCAGATCATAATCCACCTGGACCCGTGGGTATCAGGGATACATCAGAAAGACAATGCCGAAGCCTAAACAGCAGGAAACATGTAATCATAATATCATAAATACGAAATCATCCATCATAATAGCAGAGTTTTTATATCCATTATATTCATATACACATCCCAAAAAGAAATATCTAGGGACACCTTCCCCAAAATCCAACTGTCCCTACCAAAACTTACCCTTTAGAGAGGGCAGATCAGCCGTACTAGATCATAGGGGCTTTACCCGCTCTCCTATCAGGGGCTCCTGAAATGTTTATAAAATTCAGGGTGAGACACCTCTCAGTAAGGGAAATAAACTAATACTAGTGTGTGGCAACATGAGTATTCCGTGTTATACATATACTATACAAAACATATTCAGTAAACTGTTATGTCAATTCTGGGAAAACATATATATCATCAAAATATGGCAGAACATACTGCATTTTCATAAACATATATCATCTCATATAATAATAATACAAAAACGTTCCTGGTAGGCTAGCTGGCTGTTGTCATGTATTACCCCCACATGACTGGATTGTGTGGCTCAAAGGCGGGACCTGACAATGGTTGACCGACCATTGTCAAGTCAAAAGTACAATTAGTAAGTCTGATGGGTCTGCCAGACCTGGTCTGTACATTAGGGGTGCTCACACACTTCTTAAAAAACTACATTGACCATCCAATCTCACACCACTCTGTACAGCGGCGTTAACACAAATATCATGATCATGATGACCATAGACACATAGCAACGGTACCGTGCAAGTGCTAACCTAGACCAAGCCAACCAGGTTCTGATATCATATAACATATATTGAAACTGTGATACATGGATAATTCATATCATTAATTATCAAATCAATCATATCATTTTTGCATTTATAAGTATATCATGAAAATCATCGACTTGTACGCTGGTATTTCACATTTTACCATAGCTCGGCTCGTACGCCGGCAAATCATATCCATAGCACAACCCGTATGCTGGAAAATCATATCCATAGCTCGGCCCATACGCCTGCAAATCATATGCATAGATCAGCCCATCGCTGGCAAATCATATCCATAGCTCGGCCCGTATGATGACAAATGATATACATAGCACGACCCGTACGCCAAAAAAACATATAAAAATCTCGGCCCGTACGCCAGTTTTCCATTATAAAAATCCATATTATTAACACATTCTCAGAAAACAGTTTTTCATTATAATTTATACTCATGCCACACGAACAAGTTTTTCTTATATTTAACATACCATCATTTTTAGTAGTATTTTCCAAATATAAATCATATATAAATATATTTATTTTTGCTAAAATCATATGCTATAATAATAAACATATATTCATAAAATACTAGCTTAGTTTATCCCCTTACCTGATTCCTGAAAACCCCTAAGAAAATCTGTCCTGCACCCGCAGGGTTCTCTACTCAACACCCTGGAAACAATATTACCTAGAACTAAAGTTCAGTATTTCTACGCGTACTACGTTTTCTATAACTGTCAAAAATCCAAATATTGAGTAGAAAGTCTTACCCTGGATTTGGGATGGTTTCCAACTCAGCCCCACCGACGATCCGCTCCGACAGACTTGTAAAGAACTTTCCCAAGAGCATCGTGGTGGCTTCAGATTGTCGAACCGGCAGAAAATCAGCCCGAGAACTTAGAGAGAAGGGTGGGAAACCGTATGAGGAGAGAGAGAGAGATTATGCACAGAAAAATGAAGTGAAAATCACGTTTAACCCTATTTATACTGCGGGATTCATCGACGAGCCACGTCACCTCGTCGACGAGTCCTATAGAAAGTTCGTCGACGAACTTCAACCCTCGTCGATGAATTTCAGGTTTCCACAAATCCTCTCTCGGTATCTTTTCATCGACGAATCCTATCTTCGTCGACGAGCTCCTCTCTTCGTCGACGAGCTCCTCTTATACCCTCGTCGACGAGGAGCTAAAAAATTCCTCTAGATTATCCCATCCAAAATGCAACGTCGTCGACTGCCTCCTTCTGTTTCTATTTCCATTTCCCTTTCTTTTTATTATTTAAATACCATTATTCTTGGGGTCATTACACTATTACATATGACTACCGACCCTGACGGTGTAGCCACTGCTAACTCATCTTCTAATAGTTGTGCCTCTAACCCACATAATTAAACAAATCCCTGAGAAATTAAGGAATGTGTCACTCCTAAATCAAATAATACTACAACTTTATTCAAGAGCATATAAATATTACTTGTCTCCTGTGTTTTTTGTGTCACTAGGAGTTAGGGAATACACCATTGTCTGGGTCGTACCCCTTTGATACCTGCCACATGATGCCTGAGCACCTTCCTGATATGGATGCTGTGGGGGTGCACTGCTCCCCGACGTGCCATACTCACGTGTCATATGCCCTAGTCTACCGCACCGGTAGCAAACACCTAAACTCATCATGCACTTCCCTACATGCTACTTGCCACAAGTAGAACAAGCAAAGGAAGATATGGTACCCTGAGATGTACCACCGCCAGTCTCTCGATGCTGGCCTCTGCCACCACCGTATTTATTCCAAGTGCTCTGCCTCGCACCTGAATGAGAATTGGAAGGCGTTGGCCATTTCTTCGGAATCTGAACCTCTAAATCCCCCTGTAGGCTCTCCTCTACAACGGTGGCTTTATGCACCAAAGTAGCAAAATCCTAAATTTACAGTATCGCCATTTACTTCCAGATCTCCTTCTTTAGACCTCTCTCAAACTTCCAAGATTTTCACGCCTCATCCAGTACCATAAACGGAGCAAAGCGAGACTACTCCATGAATCTAGCTGCAGAGACCCAAACTTGTATAAGCTGGGTTCGTCGACAAAGGGTCACGTTCGTCAATGAAGTCCTTCAGATCCTCGTCGACGAAATTCAGAGCCTCATCGACGAGTAAATACCAAGCAGATCAGAGAAATACCTGGAACTTAGACTCGGCGACAAAGGGATGGCCTCGTCAACAAGCTGTGTGGTGGATTCGTCAATGAAGACGCTGCCTCGCCAACGAGTTGGACTTGGTCAAAGGCCTTATAAATATCCATTCTAGTTGCTTAGGAGCTAAGTTTCTCCTAAAAGCTCTCTCTCTCTCTCTCTCTCTCTCTAACCTGCGATTTTCTCTCTCTCTCTAAGATTCTTTGCCGTTCATCATCCGTTTCCAAAAACGAAGGGTACTGCGTGGATCATAAGAGGAAACTCTACAATTTTAAAGGATCGGATTGTAGTTTCAGAGATTTTCGAGTTTTCCACAAAAATTGAGGTAAGGATTTGATTTCAATGTTGATTGGATATTTGGATAGTAGTCGAAAATATAGTAAGGTTATGTTATGTGGTTTTAGGTTTCCATGATCCTAGGTTGTCGATTTGGATCGTTTCTGAACGTAGTTTTGTTTTGAGTTTAAGGTAAGGGGAATTTGATTACAACAACATTTTTTTGGAAAACTAAACCTCTAAAAAGCTAGTTATGTTATTATGTATGGTTTAACTTCTTATTTGTTAAATTCTACCGAGTAGAAATGCCGGTTTTACCATTTTACGGTTTTTGGTAAAAACGAGGATTTTTGCGTATGATCTCCAAATTTTACGAAAATCATTTATTTGCATTTATATTGTAATAAGAGATGCTTGAATCCTTTACTTTTCCATTTAAATTATGTTTACTGGATTTTTATCGTTTAGTGGATTTTTGGACTAAACTCACGTGATATATGTTGAAATGAAATGTAGTAACCGGGAAAAATATATATATATAATAATAATAATAAAATAATAAAATAAAATTAATTAATTAAATTAACAAGTAAAATGAATAGTATGATAAGGAACAAATATATATATATATATATATATAAATATTAAAGCATGTATATATATATATATATGTGTGTGTGTGTGTGTGTGTGTGTGTGTGTGTGTGTGTATATATATAAAGTATAAAAGCTTCTTCAAGAAGCTACACTTTAATAAATGTTTACTATTATATATATATATATATATATATATATAAAATAACACAAGCTTCTTAAAGAAGCTTTGAGTTCATTCGCTCTCTCTCTCTCTCTCTCTCTCTCTCTCTTCTCCCTCTCTCCTACGACTCTCTCTCTCTTCAATTCCGGGCTAGTTTTACGCCGGATCGACAAACCGAAGCCACCACGACGCTCCTGGCGAAGTTCTCTACAAGTCTGCCGGAGTGGATCGTCAGGGAAACGAAGTTGGATTTCATCCCAAATCCAAGGTAAGGCTTTATATTCAATATTTGGATTTTTGGCAGTTGAAGAAAGTGATATACGCGTAAAAATACTAAACTTTAATACTGGAAATTTTCAGTTCCAAGGTGTTGATTGGGAACGTTGGGAATCATCCATAAGTTGAGGTAAGACTTTTTAAGTCGAATTTGACTTAGTGGTAGTTATAGAAAATGTTATACGTACGAAAATACTAAACTTTAATTCTGCTAGTTTTCATTTTCAGGGTGTTGAGTTGAGAACCTTGTGGGTACGGGGAAGATTTTCTTAGGGGCTTTTCAGGAATCAGGTAAGGGGATAAACTAAGCTAGTTTTGTTTTGAGAAAATATATGTATATATATATAGCATCTGGTTTCAGGAAAAATAAATATATTTATATATATGATTTATATTTGGAAAATACTATTTAAATGATGATATGTTGAATACGTAGAAAATTTGTTTAGTGTGGCATAAGTATAAAAATGTTGTGAAATACTGTTTTTTTTTTTGAATGGGGACGATATGGATTTCTATGATGCAAAACCGGCGTACGGGCCAACATATTTTTATATGTATATGTGATTTGCCGGCGTATGGGCCGTGCTATGTGGATGAGATTTGCCGGCGTACGGGCCGTGCTATGTGATTTGCCGGCTTACGGGCTGTGTTATGTGATTTACCGGCGTACGGGCCGTGCTATGTTAAAATGTGTAATACCGACGTACGGGCCGATGGTTTTTATGATACACGTATATATGTGAAATGATATGATTGATGTGAAAATAAATGATATGAGATATTTATGTATCACGGTTTTAGTATATGTATATGATATCAGAACCTGGTTGGCTTGGTCTAGGCTAACACTTGCACGGTACCGTTGCTATGTGTCCATGGTCCTCGTGATCATGATATCTGTGTTAACGCCACTGTACGGAGTGGTGTGAGATTGGATGGTCGATGTGGTTATTTTCAAGAAGTGTGCTGTTATCGCCCCTGGTGTACGGACCAGTCTGGGTAGACCCATCGGACCTACAGACTACTGTTTGACTTGGCAGTGGTCGGCCAACCATTGTCAGGTCCCGCCTTCGGGCCACACAACCCAGTCATGTGGGGGTAATACATGACAACAGCCAGCTAACCTACCAGGACTGTTTTTATGTTATTATTATTATGATGTGAGATGAGAAATGTTTATGAAAATGCAGTATGTTCTGTCATGTTTTGATATGCATATGTTTTCCTATATTTGATAAACAATATTGAATATGTTATGTATGGTATATGTAGAATACAGAATACTCATGTTGCCACACACTGGTATTAGTTTATTTCCCTTACTGAGAGGTGTCTCACCCCTAAATCTTATACATTTTTCAGGAGCCTCTAATAGGAGAGCGGGAAAAGCCCCGCTGATCTAGATCAGTTGTTTGCCCTCTTTGGAAGGGTAAGTTTTTGGTAGGGACAGTTAGGTTTTGTGGGGATTGTCCCTAGATTTCATTTTTGAGATGTATATACTGTGAGATAGTAATTGTAGTGACTCTGGTATGTGTTATGCACATTATGATGAGATGTATATGATTTTATACTTTCTACTCCGTAGGCTTCTACTGTATGTTTTGTTATATCCCTGGTGCCCACGGGCCCAGGTGGATTGTGACTTGCTGAGTTGGAATGTATGATGTGATGATAATTTATTTATATATAAAAAAATATATGTGAAAAAGGAGCAGGTCGTTACATGAAATGTATGAATTTTCTATATAATTTGATATAGATTATGGGAATGAAGTTCCAATTTGTTATACTAAGTATGTTGAAATGGAAATGTATGAATTTCTATACTATTGATATAGATTATGGGAATGGAGTTCCAATTTTTTATACTGAGTATGTGAAAAATGGAGGCCGGTGAAACACCGAGTTGTATCAGTAAACAAAAAGGGGTAAACTGAGTGGAAAGGCACTAGTTTGAACCCAATGTAATTATCTGAATTTGTGAAAATACTAGAATTGCACAAGTTACTATATTTTGCTATAAATTGTATATATGATGCTGGAACCACAGCTTGTGACCAAAAGAAGTTGAAAGAAACTTCAGAAAAAGGGGTTGAAAGATACTCCAGTTTGAGGGTTGAAATAAACTCTTAGGGCTAAGTACCGATGCTGGCAGTGCAACCATACATGTTTAAAATCAGTATGGGTATATTAGATGGTCGACCTGTGAGGAGTTAGTAAGCTATTGATAAAAATAAACCAAGGGGTGGTCGGACTATAGAGATACTCAGCTTTGTTTGCACGAACAGGACACTGTCAGAGGCAATTAGTGCACAACACGTGCCACAGGGTAAACAGGCAAATTGTCATATCAAGCTGGAGGTGTTCTAATAATCATATGCATGATTTAAAAACTTGATGTGCAGATAAATGCTATATGATACAGTTTTATAAACAAATGTTTCCAATGTATGAGTTTCTATGAAAATGTGCATATATGCAGTCACACACTGTTGTAACTCTTTCTTTCTTACTAAGAGGTGTCTTACCCTATTATACAACCTTTGTTTTCAGGTCCATTAGTACGTCGGTCCTAATAGCTAAAGGGCCTAGGGAGATTATTTTTAGTTAGCTTACGTAAGCATTTGTGTAACGCTCCGACCCCCTAAGTGGGCTCGGAGTGCTACTAATCAATTCATTTACCTAATAATCCACATTCTAATATCATTTATGCAGCGGAAAACATAACTAAAATCTTTCAACAAATATAACACCAGAGTTTTCTACATCCATCTACATTCTAACATACATCATACATCCACCTGTATTCACATAAATACATATCTCCAAACATAATCTCAAAATATTAGTATGTTTCACAACCATCCATCACTCAGAAGACTTAAACATCATACATAAAATATTTACATTCCCAAAAACATCAAAATTATACCCTTTTCCTCAAATGAGCTATAACAGCTCGAGCTCAGATCTCGTGGAGGTCCTAAAAAAAAATACATTTATATTTGGGTGAGACACATCTCAGTAAGGGAAGAAACAATATATTAAAACAGTGTGTGACCAATATGAGTTTATAATCAACATAGTATTTAACATTTGCAAATCCTTAACATAATTTCTGAAATCATTTTCTGATCTTATTCAAACACATGCAAGATATTTTACCCACGAGATTACCCAAGGATAGGGGTGATTACCCGCCCATACAAGTAGCACCCCTCTGCTCTGATACATTTGGCAACCCAAAGGTCACAGCTAAAGCATACCAGGGCACTCACCTTACTCAGTAAGCCCTCAAGTGATAAATTGATTTCGTACTCACACAGTTCATACACAAGTTTACCGGCAAAGTCTCCCAAGAATAGGGAAATCTACTCGCCCATACAAGTAGTTTCCCTTTGCCCTAACACATTATGCAGCCTACTGCTACACCTGATACAACCAGGGCACTCGCCTTTCTCAGCAAGCCCTCGGGCGAAGAGTTGGCCTCGCCCAAATGTAACATGTTCTACTAGCATAAATACTGCTAATACCATAATACATTATTTTGTTTGCCATTATTTCGCATCTCTCAACTGTTCATGTTTTCATCTTTTACTTTTGATTTCATTTCACTTTACGTGACTCTTTCCCATTTTACATTATTCACATTTCACATTTCATTTCCATTTCATTTCATTTCATACCCAGCATCTTTCAGCTGTTTTACCCAGCATTTTTCAGCTGTCATACATTTACCCAACATCTTTCAGCTGTTTAACCCAGCATATTTCAATTGTTTTACCCAACATTTTTTAGCTGTCATACATTTACCCAACATATTTCAGCTATTTACATGGTTGCATTAACACACACAAGTAGTATATTTCATTTAACATTTTTGTACTCAGTTCGTTCCCTAAAATCATGCATCTCATACATATAACATATTTCCACACAACATTTCTATTTACTCATGCCACACAATTTAGCAGTAAAATTCATACATTGCCTGAAAATAAGCCAACACATATTTAACATTCATATACTAGAAAAATACTTTTAATTTATTGCATAATTATTATGAAAAATATTTCACTTTTATCAGTTCAATTTCACTTATACATATTTAATAAACAGTCATAAATTTATAAAAACATAATTTAAATGGTTGGCATTTTAAACTCATACCAAAAAATTTACACGTACATATAACACAATTTATTTTTCATTTAATTCATAAAAATTCTGATTTAATATATATTTTTACCTTACCTAATTTCTTACACTACGCCAACAGGGACCTCGAAAAGATGCCTGCAACTCTCACTCGGACCCTGAAATTAAATTCCTAATTTCATTAAATTAACCCTAAATAAAATACTATTTAAATATTTTTTAGGGCCATAATTTTCAAATTAACAATTATATCCGCAAATATAACCAATTTGCTCATTTTTCCAAATCCCACTCTCGCTTTGGAGTGGAGCCTAGAAAACTCAATTGGAAGTTTATTTACGTCAAAATGACGACAATCGCGACTAGGAGCACATGGTGGTACCCGATCGTCAATTTAACAGCATATTTAAAGAGAAATTAGAAAAATAGAGAAAAATTACATTTTCCCATGAGCAGTGCCTAAGTCGTTCCCACGACAAATTTGCTCCAGTAGAAATGTCGGCAGCGGAACCGGGAATCCAACAACACCTTTCGTTTCCCGATCTACTGCAAATCTGCCGAAAAATTAAGAGAAGAGGGACGGAGACGAAGGCGGCCGTTAGCTGCAGGAATTTGCTGAGGGCGGGGGGGTTGGCGTGCTTCCTCTGTAAACTTCTTCCTGAAACCTTTTGCTTTAAAAGTTTACTATATATATATATATATAAATAATATATTATATTATTATATTATTATACTATATTATATAATTTAATTAATTATAAAATATTTAATTATTTTAATTTAATTTTAAAAAAAATTAAATTAAATTAAATTAAATTAAATTATTTATTGATTCATTTATTTTATTATTATTATTATTATTATTATTTATTTATTTTTTTGGATCACTACAATTTGAATCTTGTATTAAACTTCGATCAAGTTCCTGTTTGGAGGGTTGTAATAACAGGATTTATTCTATGTCTGAATTTATGTAAATGGTGTGGATGTATTAGTAAACTCTGGTATAAGACTGATAGAAATCCCAATGGATGCTTATGTTTTTCCGCGACATTTACATTGTAATCATGTATGATTTATACCCGTATGTCCCTGTTTAGGGTGGGTTGTCTAAGTATTTGAAACAGGTACAGGTATTATATATTAGTGAATGACACTTGGGTCCATATAAAGGGTCGGGTCGTTACATTGGCAGTGTATTGCTGCACTGTCAGCTGCCCCTGAGTTAGGATCATAAACTTCTCCATCTTCGCATTCCTGATAGTGGCTGGAAAGTAATGCTCAAAGAATACCTCTTTGAAGCGGCTCCATGTCATCGCCACCTGTACTAGCCTCTCATCCTCCAACATCCTCACTGATTTCCACCATCTCTCCGCCTCGCCTGTCAACTTGAACGTCGTATAGAGCACCTTCTACTCATCTGTGCAACGCTGAACAACTAAGACCTTCTTGATCTCCTGAATCCAATTCTCTGCTCGAATCAAGTCCGTACTCCCTGCGAAGGTAGGAGGCTTCAGTCTGGTGAACTGATTAATAGAACCTCCCAGCTCAGTCATGGGACAGTTCTGCCCCCTAGAACTCCGCATGACCTCTACCATAAACTGTTGGACGAAGTCACGAGGTACCACCGTAGTATCACTACCAGCCTCATGGCCAGCCCCCTCACTGCTATTGCCTCCAGCGTTAGCAGTATTATCCCTGGACTAAATTCTGAATAGATAATTGAGAAAATTATTTAGAATCTTAGTACCCTACATATTTGCTACTACTATAATACTATAAGACTCATTTCAATGACTTAACGTCCTTATTAACGACATACTCAGCTAACTTGATGCTCTCATTCTAGCTCAGGTTCTGCCCCTTCACTCAGAAACAAAACTGTCAATGGATTGCCATGATTTTCTGAACTCGTCGACTGATCTAGAAAAACACAGAAGTCCGCCAATGGATTTTTGTCTCCAGGCTTACGAAGCTAAACTTGAAATTCCTATCATACCCATTCCTATCCTTATCATGCTTTGATTCCTATACTCTGGTAGGATCTCTTAACCTCGTTTAACCAAGTTTACAAAACCTAATAACCTGGTTAGCTCTGATACCAACTATAGCGCCCTGACCCCCTAGGTGGGCCCAGAGTGTCACTAAACATACATAACATACATCTCTCTGATACCATACATATACAACTCGCCCAAATAAGGAAAAAACAGGTGTTTCATACTGAACTGCATAAACATACACAGCGGAAAACATACATCTTCTAATAAAACTTACTAGAGTTTCTAAACGTTCCTCGTAGACATCCATACATAACTGAAAACATAATCTGCTATATATATATATATATATATATATATATATATATATATATATTACAATCCCTAAAAGACAAACATTGCATAAAATCTCACTAGTTCTGACTAGGATTGTCTACTATCTAACTCTGCCCAGTAACAAGCTAGGCTCGATCTCTCGGAGGACCTGAAATAACATTTGTATGCTAGGGTGAGACACCTCTCAGTAAGACGGATTATATTATCATCAGTGCGTGGCAAGCATGAGATTTCGTGTGTATATATACTGCTAACATTTAAATACATTTAATTGACATTTTAAAATATGTACTACTCTGTAAATCTAAAAATACATACTACTAGCTCAATATAACCCCTTCTATAGTAAATATGCCCATATATGCCTAGAAGATACAACCTGGTCTGTAGGACTAGCGTTGTCACGCCATCACATACACGTGCAACATGCTTCCCTCCATGACGGGTTGTGTGGCCTAGAGGCTGGACTTAACAAATAGCCGGCCGACTAATGCTAAGTCAAATATAAAGAAGTACGATGGTGCCTACTCTCTCTCTATGCCCGAAGGCTAAGGCATCTGGAATTCTTTGTCGGATGGGGCCTCGGAATCACTCATTCGGGGAGTACTTTACCCAAGCCACCAGTCGCCTTTCCCATCCACACTCTATCTGAGCAGTGTGGTTGCACCCCTACATACATAAAGTTATGGTACTGTGCTCTAACTATGAGATCATCATAATAGGGTTCTACTATCATATATGGCAATTTATATCGTATAAAATTGAAATCATCATTCATTTCATAAAAACGTAATATAACAAGCTCTGTACATAACTCTGTGAAACATCTGCTTGATACTAATTCGGTAAAAACTGATGTATCATAAACTCGACATTTAGCCGTCACATCTCATCTCATCTCTTGGCATATAGCCATCATATCTCTCATTTCGGCTTATAGTCGTTACATTTCAATATTACACAAAACTTGCTCATTTAATATCAATTAAAATATACTCATCCCACACAATTTTCTTCTGGTAACTCATGCATAACTCAACTGCTTGAGAACATATATACTGCCGCTAAAACTAGGGTATGAATTGTAACACCCCGACCTCGAAGGGTTTGGGATGTTAACTTTTTACTACTAATTTACAGTGGAAGCAAATAAACTCAATTTTTATTAAACCAGAGCACTAATTATCCATATTACAATCATTTATTTCAAAAGAAGAAAAATTACACAAGTATAAATATCTGACATCATACTAATATTTCTAAATAAATCTTTATTTTTCAATCCCTACCCACATGCTTGCTAAGCCTGATTTCCAACATGCTCTTCAGAGTTATCTGAAATAAAAATATGATTGGAGTGAGATGACGCTCAGTAAGTAAATAAGATTATTATTAGTGTGTGACCAAAATGAGTTTTTTTTTTAAATTTCGTAAAACAATATTTAATACTATAACTTCAAAACTGTCTCTAAAATAAATATAAATTTAAAAATTTTTGCATAAAACTTTTACCATCAATTATAACAATAAAATTTTATAATCATATACTATAATTGTTAAATTAAGCTTTTAACTTTAAAACTGTATAAATATTTAATGATAAATATACATATACTTTTCCTTATACGTTTTCTTTAGATTGTCATTTAAGCACTAGAATGATCATTTTCATGTAAACTTACACTTTTCCTTCAAATCATCAGTAACTTTGTACACGTAATTAACTATATATAAAGATATATTATAAAAACCACCCTTAGACCTGTTTGCCGTAAGTCATGTTTACCCCCATGACTGGGTTGTGCGGTCCGAAGACTGGACTTAGCTGGCTGGCCGACCAAACTAAATCAACGTACGTAAACTTTAAGTGAGATTTTCCTTATTAAGTTCTGATCCGGAACCAGGTGTGCACTTAGGAAAAATCCACTAACATAAATAACCACTCTGTAAACAGTGTGGGTGCACTATGATCCATATAAACTTTAAGCTGCAGTATCAAGCATCTATAACTTTGAACTTTCGTTGCCATAAGGGGTTTTAAAATCATCTTATTATAATTTATGCAATTTAAAATAATATCGTGAAAATCTCATCTTTACTCATATTTTCATAAAAAATGTAACATAAAAATAAACTCATGCCACACAATTTTTGTGTTAAAAATATATATAATTTTATTTTTGAATAGAAATAAATGCTGAAAATTTACCCGAGGGGATTAGAACATTTTTTAACCCAAAAATAGATGCAAGTATATTAAAGATAAAACTGATATAATTAAATACGCGTAAAAATAAACTCATGGAAATTTTGTGGAACTAATTAATATAATTGAAATTTACTTATAAAATAAACTCGGGTATGAATTTTAAATAAAAAAAAACTAACATAATCAAAATTTACTTACCTTCTTCCTTACGAACACTGTAACTATCTCTAAGAAATGAGATCGGAAAGAGTGGGTGATTGAGAACTTACTTAAAAATTCTCTCTCCACCACAATTTTTTTCACTCACTAATTCTTCTCTTCCTTGAAAAATTGTTGTGAAAAATGAAGGTTGAGAGCTCCCTATTTATAGGAAAATTTTGGGGAAGAAATAAAATTTATAAAAGTGTGGGGAGATGGGTGAAATTATAATTTTTAAAAATTAAAGAATGGGTAAGGTATGAGTTGAGTATGGGATGGGGATGGAGGCCATGTGAGAGTGCTTGCCACCATTCTCATTAAATAAATTTTTAATTAATCACTTACCTAATTAATTAATCAATTAGTTAATTAATTATTTTATTATTTTTCTTAATCATTATTATCATTGTTATTACTTTTAAACTATTTTTAGTATTTATTTGTTTTATTATTTATTTTTCAATCAGAATTAAATTTAAATTTTGAAAACTCATGTGGGCCCCACACAACTTCGAGACCCAAATGAATCTTACGTAACTCCAAAAATCCTCATACGATTTTATGAGCCCTACACAGCTTCGAGACTCGTGTAAACCTCCACACGGCTTCGGGACTCATGTGGGCCCCACACAGTCTTGTGGGCCCCGCATAGGATACCTATATTATTATTATTTTATCATACATTTTCTGCAAATTATGTCAATCAAAACACCATTTTATGTATATATACTTATTTACGTGTACAAACAGTGTCTATCCTGTTTATCCTATGAAATTTCATTTTGACCAGGTCAACCTCCAGGGAGCGACTGAGCCGCAATGGTCTCTGAGCACTCGCTTAGACAAGGTCTTTCTTAGACATCAAACATGGAATCAAGGATCCTACAGAAAAACACTTCTGTATTGATATTAACTTAATGACCATTTTTATTATTTTATTATTATTGTACTTTAATTATATATATATATATATATATATATATATATATTTGGGTCATCACATGAATATCTCAAGATTGTTATTTTACTAAATATAGATATATAGCTAAATACATGAAAAATGGAGATAATCAACCCTACTGTCTTTGGTTGGTTTTAAAACAAATCTATGGTTTTAAATACCCCCTTCCAACTCGTGAAAACGTTCAGAAAAACCAATACTATACTTTAAAAATATGAGACTGAAATTTAAACGGTTGGTTTTGAAAATATAATCGGTTAATCGAACCTTAGGCCCGGAAACCCTAGAAAAGTCGTTACTGTTTATCTAAAATCCATTTTAACATTTCATTCCATTAGAATTCATAAACACATCTGACATAATAAAATTCTCTTACCTATTTCTCGAAAAAGACCCGAGAGGCTAAAAAATCGAACCCTAACTTTTTCCCAAAATCATGAATCCACTCCTCTAGACTTGTAGATATTTGCTCCCTGATCCTCGTGGTAACTTCCGATCGTTGAAACGGGCAACAAACGGCGAAGGATCGAAGAGAAAGAAAGAGAGTGGGCGCAGGTTCTATAGAGAGAAGGAGAGATATTTTGATTTCTTAGCAATGAAGCAATTGAAAATCTATTTATAGACCCCTTGACTCGGTTAGATTCGTTGACGAAATGACGCCTTCGTCGATGAAATGACGCCTTCGTCGACGAACCACATAACGCCATTCATCGACGAAAGAAGGGCCTCGTCGACGAATCCTAAGCCTGATATTTTTCGGACGTTCTGGATTTCTTCGTCGACGAAACTCTGAATTCCGACAACGAGCCTTACTTGCCTTCATCAACAAGAACATGGAGTTCGTTGATGAAGCCTGTTGAAATCCCTTTCTTTTCCTTTTCTTATTTAATTTCCTTATTTTCCTAGTTCGGGTCTCTATATAAACACTTAACATAGGAATATAACACATGACATACTTTTATCTTATCTTCATGCATTGAGATTCTGCACTTTTAGGAGTTATTGTGTTCAGTAATGACCTTGAAAATGTTGTAAGCTTACTCACCTTATGTTTGGAGAGATGATGAATTTAAATTTTTATTATATTTGAATATCCAAATTCAAGCTTCGAATTCTACAGTCCCAAAGGCAATTTTAGTGTCATCACTTTTTTAAAGGCTAGAGACACCATTGAATGTGAAATAAATGTTTTTAAAATGCATTACTAAATGTAGTTTAATATAAAGATAGAAAGTTTGTTGCAAAGTCATGCATATTGTTTATATAAGTTGTACATAAAATGTATTAAATGTTTGTACAAAATAAATACAATTTGTTCTTAAATTTTTTGGGTATAACAATGCAGGAATAGTATATATTTATTTTATTTTTAATAAAATATTTGATTCATAATATATTATTTTTTATTCATACGATTCAATTATTATTTTTTCTTTGATTTTAATATGTCACATCAGTAAATTATTTAAATTTGTTAAAAAATTATAATCATGTAATACACAATAAAATATTATATAAAATATATAATTTTTTTTCTTCATCGTCTTTTGTTTTTTCATAAGACAATTTTGCCTAATAAAATGATTAAACATTCATGCTCAAGTATTGATTATTCATATCTACTAATCCTAAAATTTGAGTGTCCTTTGTTGATGAAGAGGGTTTTTTTTTATTTTTTTATTAATACTATAAAAGCAATTTAAGTGATTTTAATATTGTAATTGAGCGTTTAAGGAGACTAATACCTGGCATAAGTTAAGGCAGTCAATAGTTTCCTCAGTCACATATCCGGCGATGGGTGGCGCTCGGGGCGGTAGAAACAGAGAAGGAAGAGGAAGTGAGAAGTGGGGACGGCGGCGGAACGGAAAATGGGGTCAGATGTGGTTATTTCTGTTTGTGATTACGGTGGTTCACGGCGTCGCCATTCTCATATTCACCAGAGGCTTTCTGCTCACCCGAACGGAGCTTCCATTCTCTAGCCATTGCTCCGATGTTTCTCAGTCGCCCTGCTTCTCCTCTTCGTCTATTCCTTCCTCTAATTCTTCTGCCAATCATCACGAGACGACCAGTTCTTCGCACCACAAGCGCCCGCGATGTTGGACCAAACCTGCTATAGATCGCCTTGTCATCATCGTTCTCGATGCTCTCAGGTAAGGATTTGAGCTCTGTTATCGCAATGTAATGGTTTTGAGAAACTCGGTGAAACTTGATTCAGTAAAAGATTGTCATGAAGTCTGGGTTATTTGATCACATCTATGGCTGCCTTAGCTTTGAAAGCATTTTGGGTTGCTTGGGTTTGTAGTGGTACAACTAAGGAATTTTTTTTTTAATTATAACATTTTTCTGTCGCAACATGCCCTTTTGGATACAACAATAAGAATAATTTTGACAGAGAAAAGTTTGGTTTTTGTTTATTTATTAGTCATTCTGAGTTATTGAAGAATTTGAATCCGTCCAGTTCAAATTTCTGCAAACCCCACAAATATCGTCTAACTTAGTGTAGTGACATCCACAGAGAGGCAAAACAATTGTGTGGCATAGGATCTGATCTTTCTTCGATGCTAACTTTTGCCTTTCAGGTTCGACTTTGTAGCTCCCAGTAAAATTTTTCAAGGTTAGCATTTCTGACGTCTTCATTTTCCTAATACCCCCACATGCGTCAATAGCATCCTCATTATATTATTTAATTACACTTATAGTTTTTACGCTGAAAATTTGCTCTTGTACTTCGTTTGGAGTGTGAAGTTCGAATCCCGGATTTGAATTTGTGTGGAATTCAAACAAATTCAATCCAATCTTGTATTGTGTTTTGTACAAAACCCACACAATTTCCAAGTCCAAGCTTGAAATCCATGCTTCCAAATGTAGACTAAGAGTTACATTTTGCACATATCAGAACTCATAATTGAGTTGCCTGTATATGTTATAGAATCGAAGGCTTGGATGGACAAATTATTAGTGCTACAACAATTGGCTTCCACACAACGATCATCAGCTAGGATTTTCAAAGCTATTGCTGATCCTCCTACCACAAGTTTACAGCGTTTGAAGGTTGGATTTATTGCTTCCTTGATGTTGTTGCTCAATGGTCATTGTCTTGATCATGACTTCTACTAAGTACAGCTTTAAGAATGCCCTATTTATCTTTCATAACATTTGCCATTGCATGACTTACTGGTCTTAAATTTTTTTCCTGCTCTTTATTGTTATGTCATGCAAAAAATTGGAATCCATTCTAATTTATTCATGCCATCCAAAAACATCACGCTAATTGTAAAAATGATGAATATGTACTGATGTACGAATAAGCTCTCCCTAGCTACCTAGATCCCGTAGAGACACTTTTACCATTTTGTTTGTGCCACTAGTTTGTTTACAATGAAATTCCCGTTCTAACAAATCCTTTCCCCAAATTTGAAAAGTAAAGAATCAATTTATTCTTTTTTATAAACAGTTTGCATACAATTTCTCTACTCGAATTAATTGAAGTTCATGGTTTTGAAGTATTTTAAAACAATTTTTGATCAACTTAGATAAGTCAATATATGACGCAGAGAAAGTCTAGAATTTATTTAGGTTTGTAAATGTTAGAAGTTATATATGTCTTTTAATATTATTATTATTGAGTGCATTAGTATGTTAATTAATGAGAGTTAGTAAGAGTATTATTGTCATTAGAATGCATTTAAATTTGTATTATAAATAGAAGAAGAGACCTATCTTCAAATTAGGTTTTTCATTTTTAATCAAATCTTAACACGGTATTAGAGCATGATCCTATCTAAACCCTATTTCCCTCGGCCGTTGTTGGAAAACACTATTCCCACGGCTGTTCTTCCCTAATCCACCTCCATCCCATACTAAATCACAAAACCAACCATATACCCATAATCAAACCTCCCCAACGACTCACCCCACAAAACCCCATCGCAGGAGGGCCCCCCATGTGACCCCATGTCTCACAAGCCAAATATTTCACATCTTTGTGAATGGATTGTGCAACAATAGCTAAAGCTCTCTTGTTTAACTAGCCAGCCTCGCGTTTACTACAATTTACCAACAAAACACTTTCATTGTTTTTCAAGCATATATAAGTAGAAACAATAAGCAACTCAGGAAAGCAATGACACTTAAGCAGTAAACATTGAAGTAATGTAATTCATTATCAACACCTCCGTTAACAATGTGTGTTTAGCGAGGAAGGCAAGTAGGCTAAACACGTTGACAATGGTTGTTGACTTGTAACAAGCTCAAAAGGGCTCTTGTTGGTTGTTGAGTTTTTTTGGGCATTGAAATAAAATTGACCCACATCAAGTAGTTGCACCCAATTCTTCTGGTTGACATTGACAAAATGGTGCAAGTACTCTTCTAGTAGCTCGTTGAATCTCTCTGTCTATCTGTCTGTGGATGGTAGCTCGAAGAGAGGTCAAGATGTGAATCGAGGATTCTGAAAAGTTTTGTCTAAAAGTTGTTAGTGAATCTTGAGTTTCAGTCACTGACAATATCTTGAGGAACACCCAAATACTTCACAATATTCTTAAAGAATAGTTGTATCTTCTCCTTTGTCGAACAGTACTTTGGTGCGGGTATAAATGTACCTTATTTTGAAAACCTGTCTATAGCACAAGTATAGGCCTTGCATCTCCCACCTTGGGCAGGTTGGTGATAAATTATAGTGAGACACTTTCTCATGGTTTGGATGGTACTGGTAGGGGCTTCAGCAGCCCTGCAATCTTCTTCCGCTCCACATTGTCTTGTTGGCAAGTGAGACAAGTCTGGTATAATCAGCCACATCATCACGCATGTGCGGCCAATAATGCATCTGCTTCAGTAATGCCAAAGTGCGCTCCATCTTGGATGTCTTGCCTATGTGGTATCATGACATTCTCTCAACAGTGTCTTCCTCAGATCTCCAGCTCATGGCACAAAGAGTTGGCTACCATGGGTCATCAGCAATCCATCTTCCATTTAGAACTGACGTGCTTTCCCCTCTTCGGTCAATTTTATGAGGTTCTGCGCAACTAGATCTTTGGCTAAATTCTCTTTGATGCACTCACGCATCGTTAGGTAATGGTACTCACAGTCAAGTGTGTTACTATCTGCAAGGCCGTAGCTTAGCTTTCATACTCAGTGCATCAGCAACTTGGTTCAGGCGGCCCGTCTTGTGCTCGAATGAGAAATCAAATTTTGCCAAGAATTCTTGCCATCGGCCTTGCTTGGGTGTCAACTTCGGCTATGTGAAGAAGTGGCTAAAACCCGAGTTATCCATTTTCACCACAAACCTTGACCCAAGTAAGTAATGTCGCCACACGCGGAGACAATGTGCCATCGCTAGCATCTCCTTCTCCTAAGATGCGTACTTCTGTTCTGCTTCACTAAGTTTACGGCTCTCGTACGCAACATGATGTCTCTCCTATAACAAGACTCTTCCAAGGGCGTAGTCCAATGCATCTTTTTGCACCTCGAAGGGTTTCATGATGTTCAGAGGAGCAAGTATTGGATCTCTCTTTATGGCATCCTTCAAGTCATCAAAGGCTCCCTGACACTTCTCTGTCCAGTTCTATCCAGTTCCACCCCTGACCCTTTTTCAGTAGTTCTGTCATAGGAGCAGTTCTCTGCGAGTACCTCTTTACAAACTTCTTGTAATAGTTGGAAAGACTAAGAAAGGAACACAGCTCCTTCACTGTCGTTGGGATCTCCCATTCCTGAATCGCTCTCACCTTCTCGATATCCATCCTAATATAGCCTTGCTCAATCACATGAACAAGTAATTTGATGCTTTGTTGAGCGAAAGAGCACTTCTCTTTTATAGACTGTTCTTCTTTAGCCTATCGAGCACCTTTCGTTGATGCTTTTTATGTTCCTCTAGAGTGGAACTAGAGACAACAATATCATCTAGGTATACCACCTCAAACTTGTCAAGGTACTCATGAAATACCTGGTTCATCAAGGTACAAAATGTCGTAGGCGCATTCATCAACCCGAATGACATCACCAAGAATTTTTATGCCCTATACCATGTCACAAAAGTTGTCTTCAGCTCATCCCCATTAGCAATTCTCACCTGATAGTAGCCTGACCTCAAGTTGAGTTTAGTGAAGCACTTGACATGACTCAGTTGATCAAACAGCTTGGCAATCAATGGAATAGGATACTTGTTGCGCACTGTCACCTTGTTGAGCACGCGGTAGTCTACACACATCTGCATGCTCACAACATTGGTGCTCCAAATGGTGCTTTGGAAGGGCGAATATATCCCGCTTCTAACAAATTATCAAGTTGTTTTCTCAACTTTGCTAGCTCTGGAGGCGCCATATGATATGGCCCCGTAGCAGGTGGTTTCACTCTTGGTAACAATTCAATCTCATGCTCCACACCTCGTCGTGGAGGCAAGTTGTGAGGCAACTTATCAGACATCACCTCCTTGTACTCATCCAACATAGCTTGGATGGTCGTAGGCACTAGCTCTTGGCCTACTTCAACCTCTACCATCACTGTGGCAATATATGTCTATTCACTCCTTCTTAATCACTTTTCGAGTTGCATGGCTGAAAGGAACTTCTCATCATCTCCTTTCTTTGCAACAACTTGCACCATTCAAGGGTGATCTCCCATCAGACACAGGGAATTAGAAAAAAGCATCGACACTGCCTTAGTCTCCCTTAGGAATTCCATTCTCAAAATGACTTGGAAGTCAACCAACGACACCGCTGTGAAATTTGCTTGATCTGCCCACTTCTCAAACTTCACAATCACTTGTTTGGCTACTTCCAGAGTAGGCTAAGCTACAAAACTCACCGCTTCCATGTGTCCTGAATCCTTCTCCGAGGATAAGTTGAGTATCCCTGCTTTTGCCTTTGAAACAAAATTATGGGTAGTCCCAGTATCCACCATAGCATAGGTACACTTCCCATTGATCCTCAAGTCCACAAACATCAATCCTTTTGCTTGTGTAACTTTCGGTGTTTTTGCTTGCTTTTCCAATGCATTCACTAGCCGCATTGCACTCATCCTCGGAGTATCCTCCTCTTCCCCATCACTTTTCACTATCCACTCCATAGTGGAAGCTTGCAAGGCATTGAGTGATGCCTTATGAGGGCACTTAACAAATCTGTGAGGGCCTTGAGACTAGTAGCATGGAATTCTACCCTTTTCCAGTGGGTGTGTTGAACCCTCCAGACGATGGAGATTCTTTTGAAGTTGATTCCTTATAATCAACTCCGCCACTCTTGGGTTTGCCCTTTCTGAAAGACTTTCTGCTGTTTCCACCTACGCCACTCTCTTTGGACGAAGCAGCATGATCACCAGCGTAGTTAATCTAGCATTCCGCGGCAACTTGTGTGGTAGATAAGTCTTGAACTCTTTGCCTATGAAGTTCTATTCTTGCCCACAGTTTCAACCCCTCAAGAAAATAGAACAACTTGTCCTTTTTTGACTTGACCCTGATATCTAATATCAAAGCAGAAAATTGTTTCACGTATTCTCTGATTGACCCAGTATGCTTGAGGTCTCTTAGCTCCTTCCTAGCATTGTACTCAACATTCTCAGGAAAGAATTGGGCCTTGAGCTTGAGCTCTCTCTTCAAGTCTGCCCAACAATCCACTACACAACGTCCATTTTCAATTTCATTGTACTTATTATGCCATCACAGTTTGGCGTCACCAATCAAGTACATAGTCGCAGTATCCACTTTCACCTATTCTGAGACCGTCCTCAAAGCGCGAAATTACTACTCCATATCAAACGAGAAGTTCTCCAACTCCTTGTCATCACGGGCACCCCCATACATCCTGGGTTTTGGTACCTTGGTCTTGCTAGATCTGGGAGTGTTAGAGTTTCCCATAGCAAGAACCATCACATTCATCTTTGCAGTCAGATCAGTTATCTGAGCTTGCGAGGTCACCATAGTGTGGTGAAAGTCCTCTGACATTTCCACCATCAAACTTTGTTGATGCTTTTGTGATCCCTCCATTTCATCAACGCGTTTCGTCAGTCGGGCCATCTCTGCAGCCACATTTTTGGCTATCGTATCAGCCTGTGCTTCCAACACCTCAATTCTTTGGACATTGGTCAGCATGGTCATTTACCAAAGATTTACCAATCCCGCAACAAAGGCAACTAAGTTCACGTAGCAACTAACCAAGCTTTGATACCTGGTGTCACTGGCCGAATATCTCACACCTTTGTGAAAGGACCGTGCGGTGCTAGCTAAAGCTCTCTTGTTTAACTAGCTAGCCAAGCATTTACCAACAAAACACTTTCATTGTCATTCAAGCAAATATAAGCAGAAGCAATAAGCAACTTATGAAAGCAATGACACTTAAGCAGTAAACATTGAAGCAACGTAATTCATTATGAACTCCTCCATTAACAATGTGTGTTTAGTGAGGGAGACAAGTAGGCTAAACACGTTGAAAATAGCTAGTGAGTTTTACAAGTTGATGAACACTCGTTTTTCCTTAAAGATTTTTCTATGCTATTCTCACTTTGGCAGGAGGAAACATCAATATGATCGAGGGGTCATACTCCCCTTTTTAGCTTAGGGAAAAACTATCTTTGAAAAATAACCCTACATTAGTATTTACATGATGGAAACCTATCCAAAACGTACGAGACAAGTGGTCACAGGCAAGCATAATGCCCTAAACAAGCTCGGCTCGTGACGTGCTGGCCAAATGCTAGTGGGGCTGACCCCAAGCGCCGGCGCATGAGATCAGTTCTGGCTACTTGTTTCCCTTTTTTTTTTTTTCTTCTGCCATGCTCTGATACCTTCTTTAGACTGTATTATCAAGCTGTTAGGCCAGTTTTTTGCTAAAAAATTCAACCTTTTCGATCATGTACTTATGGTATTCCGTTAATTTTTGTTCAACGTTTGTGAAGGATTCCTTGCGAGTTTTTTGGAGCTGTGGCAGCGTTTGTATGTTCAGTTGTGAGGCTGTGGCAGTGCTATATCCGTTGATGAGTTGTTCACCTTGTCCATGGTTGCGTTGGTGCTTCGCATAGTTTGTGATTGTTCTGATTAGTGATTGTTCTTCTTGTTTTTGGTGTGGTTGCTATTTGTGAGTGTTGTGGCAGTGTTATATCCATTGTTGAGTTGTTCACCTCGATCGTTGTTGTGTTCGTGCTTTAAATAGTTTGTGATTGTTTTTGAATTAATTTTGATTGTTCTTCTTGCTTTTGGTGTGATTGCTGATTTGTGAGTGTTGGGATGGAATCTATGAATGCCAAACATTTGTTTCCTACATCACTGCTGCAAATAACGACTCAAAAGTTGGATGGAAAGAACTATGTTCAATGGTCTAAAGCTGTTTGGATTTATTTAGCAGGATTAGGGAAGTCTAACCAGTAACCACTTGCTCCAATCTAAGTCTTCTGATGAGAAGAGAAAAGACGTGTGGGTTCAGGAAGATGCCTTGATTGTTTCCCTTTTATGGAGTTCGATGGAGCCATAGATTGCATGGATGTGTATGCATCTAGATACATGCAAGGAGATTTGGGATTATGTCAAACTTCTTTACTCCAGTAACATTACACGCATGTATGATTTATCCCAAGAGTACTTTTAGTTACAATAAGGAGTTAGGAGCATTGCAGATTATTTTGGAGAGATGAAGCGTATTTATGAGGAGCTTAACATTGTGCAACCTATAACAACCGACATTCGTGTGATGCAGAAGCAGAGGGAGCAGATGACAATTTTTTGTGTTCTAGCAAGCTTGTGACCTGAGTTTGAGGCAGTTCGGTCCCAGATACTTAGTAGTGCCGAGCTGCCATCATTTGTTGATGTTTATTCTTGTGTCTGTGCTTCCTTTTGGATGCATTCTCTTGTTCTTGCATCTGGTTCTAAGAGGACAGCATTTGTTACACATAGTGATTCTAGTTCTCTACCAAAAAACTGCAAAAGTTATCGCGTTGGTTTGAGTAGTCATAGTGGTAGAGACAGACGAGGCAGAGGTGCCCTTCACAAGTGCACTCATTGTGGATGGAATAATCATAGTATTAAGCAGTGTTGGGATCTTCACGGTAGACCTTCACGTGTTTCCAATGTAGCCACCATTGACTTCACTCCTTTGGGGGCAACCAATGCAGCCACCATTGAATCTTCACCTTCGGGGTCGAGTGGGGGGCAACGTACTATCTCTATGTCAGAGGAAGAGTATTCCAAGTTTTAGCAGTATCAAGTGTCATAACAAGCTTCTCTTCCGATTGCATCTCTTGCCTAATCAGGTAAGCACACAATATGCTTGTCATCTAGTACTTCTCGTCCTAGTCCCTGGGTCATAGACTTCATTGCCACTGATCATATTACAGGTATACCTAGCTTTTTCTCCACTCTTCAATATCCTGCAAATTTACCTTGTGTTACTTTTGCTAATGGATCCACTATTGCAGTCAAGGGAATTGGGACTGTAAATCCCACTTCTTCTATTTCTCTTCCTTCGGTTTTATATGTTCCCAAATTTCCTTTCAATCTTATGTCCGTTAGCAAAATTACTAATTCCATGAATTGTTCAGTGACATTCTTCCCTGATTCTGTAGTTATCAGGTCTTAAGACGAGGAAGACGATTGGCGGAGGGCGTGAAGTTGGTGGACTCTATCACTTTGAGCCGCTATCTCCTTCTACCGCCCGCACAACTGTTGCCACACCTTTCCAAATTCATTGTCGCTTGGGTCATCCTTCATTGGAAAAGTTAAAATGTCTTGTTCCTAGTTTGAGTTATGTGTCTAGTCTCGATTGTGAGTCTTGTTAGTTGGGAAAGCACCATCATTTTTTTTTCACTTCCTGGGTCAATAAGCGGGCTACAAGCCCTTTTATGTTAGTCCATTCAAATGTATGGGGTCGTAGTAGGGTCTTGTCCAAGTTGGGTTTCTGGTACTTTGTAACCTTTGTGGATGATTATTCAAGAATGACTTGGTTATATTTAATAAAGATCGTTTTGACTTGGTTATTTTTAATAAAGATCGTTTTGAGTTATTTCATGTATTTTGTGCCTTTTGTTTTGAAATAAAGACTCAATTTGGTTTGCTAGTTCGAATACTTCGAAGTGATAATGCTAAAGAGTTTTTTAATGCACAATTCACTACTTATATGACTCAGTTTGGTATTGTTCATCAATCATTTTGTGTCCACACTCCTTAACAAAATGGGGTTGTAGAGCAGAAAAAATAGACATCTTCTTGAAATCACTCACACTTTACTTTATCATATGCATGTACCTAAAATTTTTTGGAGTGATGCTGTACCTACTGCTTGTTATCTAATCAACAAAATGCCATCCTCTGTTCTTAGTGGTAAAATTCCCTACTCCATTCTCTTTCCTAATTCGCCTTTATTTCCTCTTCCGCCTCGTATATTTGGGTGTGTGTCCTTTGTTCATCAACTAACACTTGGGGCAGATAAGTTGGATCCTCGTGCTATAAAATGTGTCTTTTAGGGCTACTCATATACTTAAAAGGGATATCGTTGTTCTAGTCTTGTGCTGCATCGCTTCTAACGATATTACCTTCTTTGAGTCTATGCCTTACTACACCCAGTCACTGAGCGCTTCTAAGCTCGATGAGTCTCTTCCTTTGCCTAATCTTCCAGATCCTACGTCGCCGTCCTTGCCCAACCAACCATCTAAGTCTCTATGTGGTTCAAGTCCTTCTCTTCACCTTGATCATCCTAATTTGTAGGTGTATTCACGACGGCGGCTCCAAGGAAGAGAGTCCTCTCTAGCTTCTACTACCACGCCTTTGGTTTCCTCATCTGATGATCATACTTCCCATGATGTTGATCCTCCTACTGTTGTTCAGAAAGGTAAACGCACATGTACTGAACACCCCATTTCCAACTATTTTTCTTATGACTCCTTATCACCCTCCTATTATTGTTTTGTCACTGCTCTGTTATCTACTGCCCTTCCTAAATCTGTTTCGGAAGCCTTAGCCCATCTAGGGTGGAGGGATGCTATGGCTAAAGAGATGAACGCTTTACATGACGATGGTACTTGGGACTTGGTTCCTCTTCCTCCTGACAAGTCTGTGGTTGGTTGTCGCCGAGTTTACATTGTGAAAGTCAACCCTGATGGTTCTGTGGCTCGTCTTGTTGCTAAGGGATACATTTAGGTGTATGGTCTGGATTATTCTAATACTTTTTCTCTGGTTGCCAAGCTTACATTAGTATGTTTGTGGCTCAAGAAGGCTTTATATGGTTAAAAAAGTCCTTTAGAGCATGGTTTGGTCATTTCAGTGTTGTAGTACTTGAGTTTGGTCTTTGACAGTGTGATGTGGATCGTTTCGTGTTTTATCGTCATACTTGATTGGGTAGGATCCCTCTTATTGTTTATGTGGATGATATTATTACAGGTTGTTATAAAGGTATTCAGAGTCTCAAACTTTTTCTACAGACTAAGTTTCAGACCAAAGATTTGGGACCGTTGAAATACTTCTTGGGTATAGAAGTATTGAGATCTCGTATTGGAATTGTTGTCACAAAGGAGGTATGTTCTTGATCTACAACAACAACAACAAAACCAAGCCTTAGTGCCACTAGGTGGGGTCGGCTATATGAATCATTTTTCGCCAATTTATGCGATCATGGACCATTTCTTTTGATAGATTTAAGGATATTAAATCCTTACTCACTATCTCCTCCCAAGTTATTTTAGGTCTACCCCTACCCCTTCTAACGCCCCTCATAGTAACTATGTCACTCTTCCTCATAGGTGCACTATGTGGCCACGTTGCAGGTGTCCATACCATCTGAGTCATCCCTCTCTTATCTTATCTTCTATAGGAGCTACACCTAACTTACCACAAATATGTTCATTCCTTAATTTATCTTTCAATGTTATGTCACTCATCCATCTAAGCATTCTCATCTCGGCAACTTTTACTTTTTGAATATTATGTTTCTTCGTCGCCCAACATTCCGTTCCATACAGCATAGCTGGTCTTATAGCTGTCCTATGAAACTTCCCTTTCAATTTTAAGGGTATTCTACGATCATAGAGCACACTTGAAGCATTTCTCCATTTTACCCAACTTGCTTTAATTCTATGCATTACATCATCTTCAATTTCTCCTTCACCTTGCATAATAGATCCAAGGTATCGAAATCTACAAGTGCTATTTATTTCTTCACATCAAATTTAACTTTGTCTCCAATATTCCTCCTATCATTACTAAAATTACATTTCATATATTCTGTCTTATTTCTACTTATCCTAAAGCCTCTAGATTCCAAAGCTTCTTTCCATAATTCTAACTCAGCCTCTACTCCGTCCCTAGTTTCGTCAATTAATATAATATCATCTGTAAACAACATACACTATGGAACCTCCTTTTGAATACTCTTAGTCAGTTGGTCCATCACTAAAGCAAAAAGATAAGGACTCAATGCAGATCCTTGATGTACACCTATGGTGATTGGAAATTCTCTGGTTTCTCTATCTATAGTCCTTACACTAGTCATTACTTCATTGTACATATCCTTAATGACATCGGTATACCTACTACATACACCCTTTTTTTTCTAAAACCCACCATAGAACTTCCCTAGATATCTTATCATATGCTTTCTCAAGGTCAATAAATATCATATGCAAGTCCCTCTTCTTTTCACTAAACTTTTCCATTAATCTTCTTAAAAGATAAATTAACTTCTGTGGTAGATCTCCCAGGCATAAAACCAAATTGATTTTTTGAGACCTTCTTTTCTAACCTTAATCTTTGTTCAACTACCCTTTCCCATAGTTTCATCGTATGACTCATAAGTTTAAGTCCACGATAGTTATTACAATTTTGAATATCTCATTTATTTTTGTATATAGGTATTAAAGTGCTTTTCCTCCATTTCTTAGTTTTTACAATTATATTAAATAAATTAGTTAACGATATAATTCCGTTATCACCTAAGCATTCCAAACTTCAATTGGGATGTTATTTGGTCCCATAGCTTTCCCATTTTTCATCTTTTTTAGTGCAAACTTAACTTCGTTAACTCTAATTTTGCGAATAAATCTCATATTTTTTGTCTTTTCCTTATTTGACAATTCTAAATTTAAGCCTTCTATTTGGTTTTCATTAAACAACTTACTAAAGTAACTTCGCCATCTTTCTTTAATGTCTTCGTCCTTAGCCAAGACAATGTCATCCTCATTTTTTATACATTTTACATTTCCTAAATCCTTACTCTTCCTTTCTCTAGCTTTAGCAAGTTTAAATATATCTCTTTCCCCTTCTTTTGTACCTAATATATCATACAAACTATTAAATGATCTATATTTAGCTTCACTAACGGATTTTTTTGCATCTTTTCTTGCCTCCTTATATTTTTCAAAGTTATCCTTGTTTCTACATTTTTGCCACGTTTTATACCAATTTTTTTTTTTATTTTTATGATTTTTTGTACATCTTTATCCCATCACCAACTCTCTTTGCTATTCGAGAATCTTTCCCTTGATTCACCTAAAATCTTTTTTGCTATCTTTTAAATAGAGCTAGCTAATCTATTCCAAGGAGTATTTGTATCTATCCCATCCTCTATGGTCCAAACCCCATCTTTGATCATTTTATATTTAAATTTTATTATATTTTCTCCTTTTAGTTCCACCATCTAGTTCTCTTACACTGGTTTATTTTATCATTTTTCTTCCATTTTTTAATACATATATCTAACACTAAGACTCTATGTTGTGTTGTGTGGTTAGGCTTTCACCTTGAATAACTTTACAATCCTTGCATGATAAACGATCTACCCTCCTAGTTAAAAAAAAAATCTATTTGACTTCTATTTTGTCCACTTTTAAAGGTTATTAAGTGTTCTTCTCTCTTCTTAAAGCAAGTATTCATTATACTAAAATCATATGATATAGCGAAGTCTAAGATCATCTCCCCATACTCATTTTTGTCTCCATATCCATATCCTCTATGTATCCTCTCATAATTTTTATTATCTCTTCCAATGTGTCCATTCAGATCTCCTCCTATAAATATTTTCTCAGTCCCTGGTATGCCTTGTATAATACTATCCATATCTTGCCAAAATTGTCTCTTAAGATTTTCTGCTAAGCCGACTTGAGGAGTATAAACACTAATGATTTATTATCTCTTGTCCTAATACCATCTTGATTTTTATAATTCTATCCCCTACTCTAGTTACATCCACATCGCTATCTTTTAAGTTTTTGTCTATAATAATGCCTACTCCATTCTTATGTTTTTCTTTTCTAGTGTACCAAAGTTTAAATCCTGATTTATTAATTTCTCCAGCTTTCTCCCCCACCCACTCAGTTCTTGAAGGCAAATTATATTAATTCTTCTTCTGATCATTGTATCGACAATTTCCATGCTTTTACCCATGAATTTCCCTATATTCCAAGTTGCTAATCTAATCCTAGTTTCTTGAACTAGCGTCTTTACTTGCCCACGTCCAGAATGAAGCAGGAACCTTTGCATATTTGACACCGTACCCGGGCGCCGAGATGGCGCGTTGCTTCGGGGCGACGACCTAGCCCACCCTCGCTCACTTTTTGCTACACCTGGGTGGTTCAAGTGCAACGCGTTGCTTGTAGGGGACGCCCCAGCAAATATTCGGTGAGGATTCATATCATAGTGATTTGACAAATTTTACGTTGGCTGTGCGCTACCTAACGCAAGTATGTTATTGATCTATTAGATGAAATTGGCTTGTTGGGATCTAAACTGGTTGATACACCCATGGATCCTAACAGCAAGTTGTTGCCAGATATATGTTATTTGCTACCTAATCTTGACAATATCAGCGACTTGTTGGAAAGTTGAATTATCTCATAGTTACTCGGCCGGATATATCTTCTGCAACATGTGTTGTGAGTCAATTTCACCGAGGGCAAGTCATTGTGATGCAATAATTCGCATTTTGAGATATCTCAAAGGTGCACCTGGGAGAGGTCTTCTATATCGTGATCAAGGTCACACTTATATCCATGGATATACAGATGCAGATTGGGCTAGATCGCCTTCTGATTAGAGATCCACCATTGGGTACTATGTCTTGGTTGGTGGTAATTTGGTTTCTTGGAAAAGTAAGAAATAAACTGTGGTGGCAAGGTCAAGTGCTGAATTAGAATATAGAGTTACGACTCACACAATCTATGAACTTGTCTAGTTGAAGAACATGTTGGAAGAATTGGGTTTTCCGCATTCTCAGTCTATGAAGTTAATGTGTGATAATCAAGCTGCTCTTCATATTGCGTCCAGCCCGGTCTTTCATGAGCAGACGAAGCACATTGAAGTTGATTGCCACTTTATTCGGGAGAAACTTGTGCAAAAGTTCATTACAACAGCTTATGGGAAGTCAGACATGCAGCTTGCTGATTTGTTTACCAAAGCATTGAGGGGTGCTCGTGTTATATTCATTTGTAACAAGCTAGGAGCTTATGACATTTATGCTCCAGCTTGAGGGGGAGTTAGAGGTTATATATGTCTTTTAATATTATTATTATTGAGTGTGTTAGTATGTTAATTAGTGAGAGTTAGTAAGGGTATTATTATCATTAGAATGTATTTAAATTTGCATTATAAAGGGAGCAACCAATCTTCAAGTTAGGTCATTCATTTTTAATCAAATCTCAACAAGAACCTTATATGTCCAAGTTTTGACTAGGGCCTGAAGAACCATTTATTGAAACAATTTTCTTGTTTTAAAATCATATTTGGGCTGAATTATTTCTTAAAGCTTTGATTTTGAGTGAATGTGCAAAATTGAAATTGAGAGTCAAATTGCAAAAAAAAATTGTAATTTTGTAAAAATAAGTTCTAGAATGGGATAACTGACTTTTTGATCTTTGGGAATTTAATTTTTTAAGTATTTTTGTTGTATTCATATTGGGGGACCTTTCATTATTTGCTTGTCGACTCTTTAAGTAAATTGAAAGGAAAGAGTACAATGACCATGCCACACATTGTGAGCAAACACTTCATTCTTCTTGCTAGATATCAACTAGTGAACCCAATAGAAAAGAAGTAATAACTAATAACCGCATGCCTATCACTACTGGACAATAGAGTTGTTGGTGATCCACTGTTTATTCACTCATCTTACTCATGAATAGCAACCCACATGTAAGACTGTCAACTGTCAATTTCTTAGTGCTATTGTTCACCCAAAGATGCAACTTTGCAAGGCATCTTAGTGCCCATTTCCAAGGTAGGTATTCTGTTTCAAATTTTCAATCCTCCCATGGAAGGATTTGTTGGGCCACAAGGATTACTCACACCAGAATTGGCAAAGGCACAAGATAGAATTGCAAGAAGTAAAAATGAAAATTAAACAACCACAACACAAGAAATTTGCATGGTTCCAAACTAGGTCTATTTCTGCAGGTAATCCAGCAAGAGCTTAGTTACTATCCAGGTATGGAGAAATACAGCAAGAGAGTTAAATACTTCTCTCTCCACAATTTGTAGAAACCCACAAACCCTTTCCTAACTCAAGGAAAGAAATGTGCAGAGGAAGAACTCAATGTGAACCCCTTGTAAATTCTCTCTTTCTTGGTTAAGCTTTCACTCCACAAAATGCCCCAAATTCTATTCTCTTATCTTTTTATTGTTTACAGAAGACGAAACTCCTTATATAGACCCCCAACATGCATATATAATGACTGACCACCCAATAGATAATTATTCTATAGTATATCTATGTGATTGTCCCCAAAGCCAACACATGGCTTTGTACATATGCTTTTAGGGGTGAGCAAGTGGTCGGTTCAGCTAAATTCGGTTAATTAACCGAATTAACCAAAATTTTTAGTTAAACATAACCGCTAACCGAACCGACTGAACCAATTTTTCGGGTAATTCAGTTAACCGAATTTAGCCGAATAATATTAAAATTAATTATTAAAAACAAAAAATGATTGCTATATGGACTATGGAGCATGATCTGCAAATTGAAATATCTGAAAATCAGCAGTTCAGTCACAGTTCTTGCAAAAACTGAAGGACGGATTCGACGGAAGGTGGAACCGTGGAAGCCAAAGTCCAAACTCCAAAGGGGAAGATTGGATCTAAAATCGAACTCGCCGAGTCGCCATTGCCAACTGTCTGTGAAGGGAAGAGCCAAGGACTCGATCACTCGAAGAGGGAAGGGAAGAGGCCAAGCGGGAACGCAGTTACGCAGGGAAGAGGGAAGAGCTGAAGACTTGATCTGTCGCTCACTCGAACTCTCGAAGAAGGAACAAAGAAGGGAAGAGCTGAAGAGGCCAAGAGCAAGAGAGAAGAGGGAAGAGGGAAAGGGGACTGCCGTGACACTGTGAGCCGTCTGCCGAGTGCCGATGCCGAACTGGAACTCCAGTAGCTGAAGCTGCCGAATGCCTGAACTGCTGTGCTGAGTGCTGTGTGCGAAGAATCAAAGACGCCGAGGAAGTGAGGACTCCTAGCCTTCTGTGGCTCTGCCTTCCTAATTTCCTATTTCCTAAACAGTAAACACAGTAAAGGACTAAAGGGTAAACATATATCAGAATCAGAATATCATATTATTTATATTAATATTTAGTTATTAATTAAAATTTCCCATACCCAAACCGATAACCGAATAACCGAAATATTTGTATTTAGAAACCGAACCGAGACCCATATATTAACCAAACCGAACCGACCGAATTCGGTTGGTTAATTCGGTTAAACCCGAATTATGCTCACCCCTATATGCTTTTGCATGCTTAGGAAGAGTAGCCGTGCACGTTATAAAGAGTCTTCAAGGAAAAATCATCATGTTACAAAGGTCATCCATGCATGCCTTGGAAAGACGAACCCTTGCTGATGCATAAACAAACGCAAGACAACTTAATTGGTTTTGATAACAAGCTTGAAATAGCAAAACATGCCCATTTAAATCTTATATGCTTGCCTTGTGCAAGGTTCAACTTCTCATGCTGCTTCTTCTTTCTCTTTTTATTTATTTTTTATATAAATAAGTTGGGTCCCACCACATGGGTGGACCAATCTAACAGAACTGAATACCGAATTTGCCACCATGATTCAACCTCCAAAGCCACATGTCATTGCCTCTATTTGTGAAAGTAACTCTAGAGATAGCTCACATCCTCTATTATTGATCATGCATGCTGGAACAAATCTAGGATTTCAATTTCCAAGCATGGGCCACACTATCATCCAATACATGTCCAAATCAAAGCATCATTGTCTGATACTATTGAGAAAAAACATGGGAGAAATGTTTCAAGTTATCTCCGCCAGATCATACATCCTTCTGAAATCATTCTAATCCACCATTAGTCTATTACCCTTCCAGACTTGAAAAGAGCTGACAAACTCTCTAACCAGTGCAATATGCTTCCATTAGCTGCACCATTGTGACCTTTACCACATGAGAAACCTGACTAAGAGGGCTTCCCATATGTTACCCCAATAATGTGCATCCCTAAATGATCTAATTTCCGGACCTGTGTCCTAGTGACATCCAAAAAGGCTTGATTCAAAGCACCTGAATCACTAAATCACCCTGCAAAAATCTGGTTTTTATTATGGAAATCAAATTTTTTGTCTTCTTAAGTTGTTCAAGGTTTTCTAGAGAAAGTTTAGATGTTTCATAAATTACAGCTTCTAATATTTTCAGGGCCTGACAACTGGTGGACTACCTACTTTTATTGATGTTGGGAATAGCTTTGGTGCTCCAGCAATTGTTGAAGACAACTTTATACAACAGGTATGGTTTTTGATCTCTTTTCTTCAACTCTAGATCCTAATTTGTCCCTTATAAAATGAGCTTTTACTTGTTTTATTTTCATTTTGCAAGCAATATCCACTTATTATTGTCATGTAAATCTAACATGAGTCCCTTTTTCCAGTTGGTTCAAAATGGAAAGCGAGTAGTAATGATGGGGGATGATACATGGACGCAGTTGTACCCTCATCATTTTAACAAGTCTTATCCATACCCCTCTTTTAATGTTAAAGATCTTCACACGGTTTGTCTCATTAAGATTTTCATGTAAATCTTATTTTGAAGTAATTTTTTATGATTACTTTAAAACCTTTGCTTATGAGTTGTTAACTATTTTCATGATAGAAGCTAACACCCTTTTTTTTTTCCAGGTAGACAATGGATGCATTGAACACTTGACACCAACATTGTATGAAGAAGATTGGGATGTTCTTATTGCACATTTTCTTGGCGTGGTATTTAACTTGATTTATTTTCCCAGCAAAAAAGAAATTTAGATGTATTCTTTTGGGTTCTTGTGTTGTTGGAAAACTTCTCTCTTGGTATGAGGTTATGATAAAATCTGTTTCTCTGTTTAATTTCCTCCTGACCTTATGAGCAGAATCAGATTTGAACCATATTTGCAAGCTTACACTGCAAATTAATGATTGAACCATTCTTGGAATCATATTTTAATTTTGCCCTTACCTAAGTGCAGCCTTTTAACTTCGTGCTGGTGGTCTTTAGCTCCTTAGGACAGGCATTTGATTTTCTAGCTAATTGCCTTTGAGGATTGAAGGCATTGGAGCTACTGCATCTTCCCATAATTCAGAAATGATTTCCCATCAGGGTATACTTCTGCATGTTGGGGCCTGGGAGATAACTAATATTCATGGCCTTCAATGTGATTCAGGATCATGCTGGGCACATATTTGGTGTTGATTCCTCCCCAATGGTACAAAAGTTGGAGCAATACAATGTTGTCTTAGAGGTAAGTTTTGATGACAGATTCAAGAATGACATGCACTTAAAAATGTAATTTTGATCTTGTATTTTGCTTATTTTTGTTCTTATACTGTAGCATGTATATGAAATTGGCTATTAAAAAATTTAGAAATTTATAGACTTGCTCTTTTTGACCCTTTTCTCCCTGCAGTTAACCTGTCCGGTGACTGCTTTACTATCCCGCTTGAAATTGAATTGCTTTGTTTTAGCTTTGACATCTCTTTTTTCTTTTTTATTTACATTAACTAACTAATCACCTGGTCATTTTCAGAAAGTAATTGAAGTCTTGGAGAGCCAGTCTGGACCACTTGGCTTACATGAGAATACATTTCTCGTTGTGATGGGTGACCATGGGCAAACCTTAAATGGTGATCATGGTGGGGGAAGTCCTGAAGAGGTCTGACAAACATTTCTCTCAGAAAATGAATTTTTTGGTCTTGAGTTTTGTTGCAGTTATACTGACCTTGAGCTGCATTTTGCAGGTTGAAACATCAATTTTTGCCATGAATTTTAAGAAGCTTCAATCTTCTATTCCATTTAAATTTGATTCATCTTGTGAACATGATTTGGTATTAATTCTCTCCTTTGTGTACTTTTGGCTTGAGCATTTCTCCCCCCAGTTGGTTGATTTCCCTGGCCCTTCTTGTATTTCCTATACCTTTAGGAGGATTTAGAATCTGAATTTTGTGTTGTTCATGTTAATCCTTGCAATGCTCATGCTTCTTATGCCAAAAAGCGGGGAAACATCGAACCATAGAAATCAATAGAAATCAAAAATGAAGAGAAAGAGGAGGGAGAGAGCTAATAAGGAATTGATGAGTTTTGTTGTGATACACACACACACACACACACACACATATATATTTATATATATATACATAGAGAGAGAGAGAGAGAGAGAGAGAGAGAGAGAGAGAGAGATTCAGATGGCCTTAAGGCCAACAACCACTCCCTGCCCCCCCCCCCCCCTCCAAAAATAAAAAGTGAATAATCATTATTTTTTTTTTCACTTCTTGATTTCAGGATGGGAAGATGTGCATCAACTCCATCCAACAGGTTGGAATGTCTATTATTATTGTTATTATTTTTTGCAATCTTCTATTTCAGTGGTATATTTGTTATATGAGCTATTCTTAGTCAAGTCACTTTTGCAGCTTGACTTTGCAGTAACAATGTCTGCATTACTTGGTGTCCCCTTTCCTTTTGGAAGGTGCAGTGTAAGCATCCTGCCAAAATCATTTTCTTAATATTTTCACCTTTCCCCCTTTATACCAGTATGTGTGAATTTCATTGGCTCCCTTGGTTTTTGGGATCGGTGGGGAAGTGATGCAGGATCCTTTGAATTACAAGTTACAAATGGGAATTTTTAAACCTATGGTTTAATGTAGATTGCATAGGGGTTATCACAGCTTGTGGAGCAAAGTTTTGTGGTGAAGTGCAGATTTTTTTATTGGGACTGGCAAAGAGAAATTTTATTTGCTGGGCATCAAGGGGATGCCACCCTGTGGAACAAAACATCAACCACTTTGTAGAGTGTCACAGACATCAAGAATTACATTTTAATTGTTGTAAAGTTGAAAAGGAGAGGAGGGAAAAGGAGAAGAAGAGAAAAAAAGAGGAAAAAACCGAGCGGCAGTTTCCTGGAGTCTACATATGGCTCCAGGTCTGCAGTCTTATATGTTATTAATAATAATAAAATATGTAGGACAAAAATACCCCCATTAACACAATCTAGTTATTAAAATAACATATTCTCTTCTAACACTCCCCTCAAGCTGGAGGTGTATAAATGTTACCTAACCCTAGTTTGTAGCAAACATTAGACAGGCGGGCTTAAATAAAAGCTTTCTAAAAAAATTTCCTAATTGATTGACAGATTTCACAAAGATTCCTCACAATCTTCTTCAACACACCATCCCTCACAAATGGCAGTCAACTTCTATGTGCTTTGTCCTCTCATGAAATGTATTGCTAGCAATATAAATGGCAATTTGATTATCACAAAACACAGCTATTGACTTTGTTACCAAGAATCCCATCTTTGACATAAGAGACTTCAACCAAATAAGCTACTATAGCTTGATTTTCTGCTTCAGCACTATCTTGCTACAGTAGTTTGTTTCTTGCTATGCCAAGTAATGAGAATACCTCCCTCAGATGTACAATATCCAGTAGTAGACCTTTGATCATCAACAGATCCAACCCAATTTGCATTGGAGTATCCCATGATCTCACAATTTCTATTACATTTATATATCAAACCTTTGCCTGGAGAGCCTTTGAGATGTGGCAAAATCCTACAAAAAACATCCCAATGTGGTTGTTTAGGATTTTTAATAAACTGGCTTACCACTCCCACTGAAAAAAGTATGTTAGGTCGAATGACAGTCAAATATATCAACTTGCCAACCAACTGCCTATATCAATGTTTGTCTTCAAAGTCCGGTCCGACATCCGTGGACAACTTCACATTGGGATCTATAGGAGTATCATCTGGTTTAGCTCCCAACAAACCAGTCTTTGCCAGTCCAATGTATATTTTCACTGAGATAGATTCGTCCCTTTCCTACACTGTAAAATTTCAATACCAAGAAAGTAACACAGAATACCCAAGTCCTTGATTTGAAATTTTTTCTTGAAGCCACTACTTGACATCTACAATCTCACTATAGTTGGTGTGAGTGATGGTGATATCATCAACATAAACTACTAGAAGTACCACACCTCTCCATTTTGTGGGCAAAAACTAAATGATCAATGTAGCACTGGATAAAGCCAAATGTAGAGACTACAACACTAAATTTGTCAAACTAGGCTCAAGGAGACTGTTTAAGACTATAAATGGCTTTATGCAACCTACATACTTTACCATCCTCTCCTTGAGAGCAACATACCCAAGAGGTTGCTCCATGTATACCTTCTCCTGCAAATCTCCGTACAAGAAGGCATTCTTCACATCCAACTAATATAAGGGCCAATCAAAATTAACTGCCAATGAGATCAATGCACGAACAAGAGGAGAGAAGGTCTCAAAACAATCAATACCATAAGTTTTGGTGTATCCCTTGGCATCCAAGTCTTAAGTCGTTCTATAGAGTTGTCAGGAAGATATTTGATGCTGTAGTCCCAATAACACTTAACCAACTCTTTACCAGGAGGAAGATCCAACAAGTCCCATGTCCCTTGAGTTGTCAAGGCACTCATTTCTACATCCATTACATGTTTCCATTTGGGGTGCAAGAGCTTCAACATGCGAGGAAGGGACAAAAATTCAGGAAATAGACTAGGGAAAAGAACGCATATGACTAGGAAGGTGAAGAACTGAAACATACTGAGCAATAGGATAAGCAACTAAGGATTGTTGATCACTTGTTTGAGTACCATTTCGATGAGCAATGGGCAAATCTGAGTCACATTGGGATGGATTTCCAGAACCAGAAATTGAAATAGTGATGGGCAGAGGAGGCGCCTGCATGGTGGTAGTGATGTCTGTGTGATGTAGGACAAGAACCAATACCTTGGGAAGAACCATGTTGGAGAATAAATAAGTAGAATTGGCTTAAGGGATTGTTGGGTTTAGTTAGTAGTTTATTATGCATTTAGTATTATTTAGTATATGATCACGTGTATTTGGGGGTTTATAATATTTGTGTAATTTAGGTGTTTGTTTGTAGTTTCTTGTAATGTTAGGGGTATATGTGTAATTTCATGTCTTAGAGGCTTTCTTATAAATAGAGTGTGAACGCCATGTTGTAGACAACAGTTGTTGAATTTGAATTGGAATTGAACATGAGTTCCCCCCTGACATCTCCTCTCTCCTCCCTTCCCTTTCCTTCCTCTCTTCTATTTCTTCTAAATTTTCCCATGGTTGCAGAACCTGGACGCTGTCCCTGCATCATTTGGTATCAGCACCCAACCATGGTCTCCATTCTTTATTTCAATCCACCCATTCTCCCCGCACTCTTCTCTTCTTCTCCTCCTCTTCTTCTTCTCTCTTCTTCTTTCTTTGCTCTGTTCTCTGTTCTATTTTGCCCTGTTGCTTCTTCTTCTTCTTTTTTCCATTCTCTCCATTAATCACTCTTCCTCTCTGTTAGTCTCCCACCTCCTCATTTCTGTTATGAAATTTCAGTATAAAAAAAAAAACCAATAAAAAACAGTTTTTGAATAAATTCCAAATTCCAGTCATGTCCCATTTTTCGAAGCCGTAATTTCCAGCCTAGATTCTACAACACCACCCAGTTCAGCAAAAACAAACCCCTCCGAAACCCTTCCCCTCAAATTTTCATCGCTGTCTGACCACTGGAGGAGCCCCCAAGCACCCGCCAAAACATCTCCAACCATTGGCTCAACCCTAACTTCCTGTGCTTTTTTCATCACACCATGAACAGCATTGAACTCCCCATTCCTTGATCTCCCTTCACCCAAAAAATCATTTCCGAAAAGTTGCCTTTGGCAACATCGCCCACGTGCCGGCAACTCACATGTAGAATCTTTCCCCCCTGTTCTGCAACTTGTGAACTTGTGAGAAATTGGTTTTCAGCCTCGAGAATTTGGGTTTTCCCTCTGATAATTGCAGCATGATATCTTGGTTTCAGACATGGTATTTTGCAAGCAAGTGATATAGTTTGATTTGAAAGGCTAAAATTTGATTGTCAACCTCAACAAACAGACCCAGTTGCTGCCATTTGCTGCAATTTGTAAGTGGTTTATAAGGCTTTGTCTTACTTGAAGATTGTTCTTAATTGAGAGTGAAGTTTGTGGTTTGCATGACTAGATTGAGAATCGTGGGCAATTGTGTTAAGGGCTTTTGGTGATACATAGATGCAGTGTATATAAGTATAAATCCAGCAATTTGGTGACAAATTATTGGACAAAGAAATGCCATTTATCATACCTTGGGCACAATTTCAAGCTTTTCCACACCTTTCTTTAGTGTGGAGGAAATGTTTGCAAAATCATCATTGATGGATGATGCCCTATGAATATGGTTTCTACAAATGGAGTCACTCAAATGCAACTTCATCCAGAATCTCATCCAGAGCCTTATGAGATGTCTTGGGATGATAACTTTACCATATATGTTTGTGAAAGATGTTTGGTTCCTATCCAAATGGGTGACTATTCTGATAATGTTTGGTGTGATATCATACCTATGAATATTGGCCCTATACTCCTTGGTTAGATGATTTGGGTGCGACTTAATGACATGAGAACACATATATGTCTACCACTATAGTGGTAAGAAGATCATCTTGAAGCCTGCACTACCAACCAACCAGCACAAAGAATCTGTTAAGAGTTACTCAACCTGAAGAAACTGAATGGAAGAAAATGTATGTGTTTGGAGACACCTAAAGTTTTTCAAACATTCCTTTTGTTGAGTTTGTCATTCCAGATGTGCTTATTGATGCCAACTCTCGATTCAAGTCTATGATGCTGCCAAAGGATCATGGTTTCTTGTATAGCTCATGCACTGGCATCCAAGTTTGCTTCTTAATTCTGATCCTCCAACATTTCAAAATTCGAGGCCTAAGCTATTCTAACTAGGGGAGAGTTGATGTAGGAGGAAGAAGCAAGACTTTAGGAAGATCCATGTCGAGAATAATTAAGCAGAATTGGGTTAAGGGATTGTTGGTTTAGTTAGTAGTTTATTATGTATTTAGTATTTATTAGTTTGTTGTTGTGTGTATCTGGGGTATTTTTGGTAATATTTGTGTGATTTAGGGGTTTGTTTGTAATTTCATGTAATGTTAGGGTATATGTGTAATTCTTGTCTTAGAGGATTTTTGATAAGTTGTGTGTGAAAGCCATGTTGTAGACAGTTATGGTTGAATTTGAATTGGAATTGAATGTGACTTCCCCCTTGGTATCTCCTCTCTCCTCCCTTCCCCTTCCTCTCTTCTATTTCTTCTAAATTCTCCCACGGATGTAGAACCTTGATGCTGCCCCTGCATCATTGTGCTTGCTTTCCGTCATTCATAAACTTTTAATTGTTTCTTGTTATCAATAATTAAAGAATTTGGAAGGGGGAAAAAATTTCTCAAGAAGGGTAGGAATAGGAGGGTCAACACAAGGGGCAGGGTGGTGGACCATAAATCGTTGATGGAATCATGATAGACTCATCCAAGGAGGACCTGACATTGGAAAAATAGGGTGTCCCTTTGAGAAAGGTGACATTAGCACTTGCATATTTTCTTCGAGCATGGGATCATAACATTTATATCCTATTTGAATTCTCTAGTACCCAACAAAGACACATTTAACAACACGAGGAGAAAACTTTTCCTAACTAGTATGTGGAGCAAGAATAGAACATGTGCACCCAAAGACACAAGTTACAGCAGAGAATATGGATGTTTTTGGGTACACAATGGAGAAGGGCAATTGTCTCCCTAGAACAATTAAGGTCATCTTGTTGAGCAGAAAACAAGTTGTAAGAAGAGTGTCAATCCAAAAAATTTTAGCAACATGCATGTGAAGGAGTAGAGACCGCGCTATGTCAAGTAAAAGTCTATTTTTTCATTTTGCTACTCCATTTTGTTGAGAAGTATGCATACATGATGTTTGATGAATAGTCCCTTTGGCCAAGCAAAAAGGCTGAAGTTTACTTTGAACAAATTCAAGTGCATTATCAGATTGGAAAATTTGAATACCAATGCCAAACTGAGTTTTTATTTCCTGGTAGAATTGAGTATATACACATTCAAAAATTCAGATCTATCTTTTGACAAATAGATCCATGTTATATGGGAAAAATCATTCACAAGGGCACAAAATATTGATGACCAGTCAAATTCTCTAATCTACACAGACCCTAAATATTTGAATGATCAAGAAAAAACAATGATTTACAACAAAACTTGACTTTAGATGAACAATATGTTTAGACGAACAATATGTCCTAATATGCTTTCCCTACTGGAATGCAGAATACTCAAAATGAGAAACGAACTTGAACATAGGAAAAACTTGTAGTTTTTGAAGGGATGGATGACCCAAACAAGCATGCCACTGATCAAGAGAAACACCAAGAATAGAAATTGAGGAAACCATATGACAAGTATTGGACTCACCATGACCACCATTGAAGTAGTACATTCCATCCTTCTCAAGCCCTCAACTAATCCTCTTCTTTGCTTGGAGATCCTGAATAACACAATGAGAAGGAAAGAAGGTCACAAAATAGTTATGAGACGTAGTTAATTGACTAACTGGTAGTAGGTTCAAGGGAAATTTAGACATGTATAAACAGACGAAAGAGGAATAAAAGGAATTGAGAGAATATTGTTAGAACCATAAACTGGTGTAACCAAACCATTAGCAAGATTAACCTAAGAGTGTAACTATGTAAATTAGTGGGGTTCAAGGACTCAAACAAGTTATGGCTACCTGTCATATGTGAGGAAGCACCATAATCTAACCCAAAGTGAGGAGGATGAAGAAGCAAGAAGCCCAGTTGTACTTGAATGGGCTACAGTAGCACTAGATGTAAAAGACTCAGTTTGGAGTTGTCGAACCTTGCAAAGAAGATTGTTAAACGCCTCTTAGGACTTGGGGGATGATGTACTCAAGTACTCAACTCCCCAGTGGAGTGGCTAGGTGCATTTGAAGTGTCAATAATACATTGCCCTTCGCAAGAGATTTATTGGCACGAGCTGGTTTCCCAAGGAGACCAACAGCAATCAATCGTATGATTTTCCTTGCCCCAATTTGTGCAACTGCAAGAATTGCTGCAATGATCTCCTCGTCATATTAGATGATCGCTGCCATGACCACAATTCAAACCTTGTCCTCATTGTCCAAAATTTCCCCTACTACAGTTAGAGGTAGTATCCATGGCTGACTTATAATGGGGAGGAGCTTGAGAAGTCAGGCAGAGCACACTAACATTAAAAGCACTTTCAGGACTTTTAAAAAACCAGAACTTACAACACTTCAAACTCTCCAAAATTCCTAACTTCAATAGGCAGCTATGACTACAGAACAGAGCTTACAATACCTTAGGAGGAATTACTTAATCATGAAGAACTGGGGCAGACCACGGCAAAGTACTGCAGGCATTTAATAAACAACCTGGCAGCAGCTCCAGGCATTACGGCTGGCAGCAGCTCCAGGCATTACGGCTGGCAGCAGCTGGAAACGAATCAGAGAAGAATAGGAAATGAATATTTGAACACCAATTGAAACCAACCAGCAATCAGTACATGAATGCAAGCAATTAATCACAAATACACGTCTAGGGGTGTAATCAGTTCATCTCAGTTCGGTTTTCACTAAAACCGAAAACTGAACTAAAGAATTCAGTTTTATAAAATTGAAAACAGACGCTGAACTGAAACTGACTGTTTTATTACTGAACAAGTTAGTGTTTTAACGGTTTGGTTTGGTTTTTGAACTGACTACCAAACCACCACAGGAAAAGACAACTATTTTTCATCAAAATCCCTTTTTCCTCTTATTAGTAAAGAGGAGGTCAACAGTTGGCCTGCAAGCAAGGTCATGGAGGTGGAAGAGTGAGGTGCAACGAATTGTTTGAGGTCAATGGTCATTTATAACATGCTGAGAGAGCCAGAAGCTCTTTTGTTTTTCGGATGTGGAATTGAAATTGGGGGTGGGGTAGGCAATTGCAACTTTGCAAGCAGGTGGCGATTGAATTGAGCCTCTGTGTCCCACATTCAAAAATTGAAAATTGGGAGAGCCTCCCCGCCTCTATAAAAGCCACCTGCTCCTTCTGTCCTGTAATTAACTAATTGAACATTGAAATATATTAATGAAATAAAAAGTCAGATTTTAAAGAAATATATTAATAAAATATACAATTAGATTTGATCATGAATATCATATATTAAAAGTCATATATTTATTTATATATTATCAACTAATTCAGTTTTCAGTTTTTTGGTTCAGTTTTGGGTCAAAAACAGAAACCAAAAACCTGAAAACCAACTGTAACTTATTCTGGTCCGGTTTTGTGCCGGTTTTTGATATTTTGTTAATCTTTGTACACCCCTATGCATGTCATGCATGTCATCAAAACAGCATCATTAATTGTATATAAAGTTTTACTGCTTACACTTTTAAAAGTCGTAACAGCTTAACCTTGATTGCTCTTCTACTCCAACGTATTTTGTTGTACTTCAATGGAAGAAGTTGTTGATGTGGTGGAGTTATATGACATCGACTGTTATGCAGATTTCTATCTGGGTGAAGTCGAAGTTTTTGAGAAATCAAATGTGTCATATATTGAGGATTTTGTCTATTCACCACATTTTTGCATTGTTGTCATATGTTTTTAATAGGTTAATTGGTTTGTTTCCTCATGACAAACTATTCTTCTTTGATTTTATGGTTTCTTAGAAGTTATAATCATCTCTTTTCAGCAGAATACAATACTAATATATGGCTCCATGTTTTATCAATCATGATGGTTGTAAAACTGAGGCTCTCCTAGTACCTTTCCAGTGCATTTGGAAAAACATTTTTCTTTAATTCAGTTTTAATTTGATGGCCATGGTTTTAAGTAACGGTTGTGACCGTTACGTAATGGCCTATTACGTAATGCCGTTACATAATGGTTTTTTGGATTACCGATACCGTTATACACCGTGAAATCGATGGGAAGAAAAATCACGGCTGTAGCTGCCATTACAGACCCCGACTGTTACGTAAAGGCTGCTACGATCGTTACGTAACCGCTACAAGACTGTTACGCCAAAAAAATTATTTTATTTTTTACTTTTTCTTCTCACTTTTTCTTTCTCTTTCATAAATCATTCTCAATATACCATGTGGTGAGAGGGGGAAAAGATTATAATGAGGATGACAATGATACAAAATTTACTATTTCTTTAAGTACTCACAAGAGATGCATTAATTAACAATTTGAAAATACTAACTTGTTAGGAAAATATTTTATTTTGATGATATTAGTAATTTGATATTTATGTTCTATATTTTTCAACTTCAAACTTCTTCTCTTCTAGTTATTTTATATTTGTATTATTCGTATGTCTTATGTGTCTTATAGATTAATGGACTGTATAATGTATTTTGTTTTATTAATTAATTTAGCACACGTTAGAATTTATGACAGGTAAGAACAATGAGAAGTATAAATATGCACACACACGTAATTTTTCTATCAATGGTGGTTTAAAACAAATATAAACTTGTTGCCCTTACCAAATAATTTAGTTAGTCAAACTAAAGGATCCAAAATATACTAAAACTCTTTCTAAGAAGGCTTACAAGCTTAAAACATGCAAATACGCTAATATGCACAAGGTTGAGTGTGTTTGAAAAAAATTCACAGCTGTTACACCCGCTTCCTGTTATGTAACATCTGCTACTCCCGCTTCCCGTTACACCCGTTACCATTATGTTACGCTACCCACCACCGCGATTTAAAACCATGATGATGGTTCTTAAAGAAAATATCAGAGACTATAATTTGGGAGTTGGGGCCTCTGTGTCCTATGTGAACCGTTTGGAAGAGAAGACACCCGGTGCACTGTAGAGTATTAGTATCAATATCTGTTCTTTTCTAGAGCTTTTGTATTATTTATTAAAATAATTACTCAACAGTCAACAACACCCACCACCACTCCTTAAGTCCCACTAGGTGGTGTTGGCTACATGAATTTGTTTCCACCATTCTGCATGATCTAGGGCAATATCCTTTGACAAAAGGAGGCTGTCAAATCTTTGCTCCCAATCTCAGTCGAAGTTATTCTCATTCTATTCTCTTATTTCATTGTTTTGTGAAAATTTTCTGTATTAGGAATAATGCACGTTTTTTTTTTTTTGGGTACAGCATTGGCCGTGTTAATGCAGATCTGTATGCTTTAGGTGCTGGTACATTGGACTTGGAGGGCACAAATTTAGAATATTACAAAAATCAATTGCGATCTGAGGAATGGATGCAAAATTATGTCAATGCTCTCTGTGTCAATTCTTGGCAGGTATTTGTTTAATAGCTTTAGATCAATAGTCAAGATTTAGTTTCAGTGGGTCATGTTGTTTGCATTTAATATATTTGGCTGAACCTGTAATCAAGATTATGGATTTTAATTAAGGTAAAATTTAGTTATTTTTGTGCTTGCAGCGTACTATTAGGCAATATGACTCTTGTCAAGCATTTGAATGAAAGATATAGGCTTTCTACAAATTACATTTTTTGCAAAAAGATTCCCGACTAACTTGTGTGGGCAACTGTAGCTTGATTATTTTCTACTGAGCTTTTCCTGTGGTCTTTTGGACTGATTTGGTAAATTTTCCTAGAGGGAAGTTTTCACCCTTTGAGTCCCTTGATAAAACTGGGGGGTGACAAGGGGATGTTGGGATGACAATATATGTTATCCAAGGATAATATATCCCAGCTTGGATAAGGAGTTATGACTTAGAGTTTTGTGTTTAGAATAACTCATGGGCTATTTCATTTATCATGCTGCCTTATGTTTGGTGTGACTAAATGCTAACAATTTTATTTCTTGTACATGGGATGAGTGGCCCAGGATACATGTGTGTTTATGTAGGCACTTTTCTCTCCCTTATCCTGATATATCATATACCACCGCCCCCATGCAGCGGGCCATGCTCCACGTAATTTTATCCCATGTCTGTAGGATGAGTGAGCCCAGGATACAATATCATTTGCACGTATAACACGACCAAACATGTTATTCCTCCTATAGATTTAATTAGTGCCATACAAAGACATAACTATAGGGCGGTTTTTGATAAATTTGACATGTTCTCAGTTTGATATTATTGGGCATGTTTGTTGTCCTTGGGATATCTCTGAGTATTGATAGTGTGAGTGGCTAGTTCCTTGGCCCCTGGGTATGCCTAGGTTTGATGTATTTCGGGACTTTTGACTTATATTGTCAGTGTGGTAACAAGATGACCTGGGTATGCCCAGCGTAGTTTTATATATTTTCACTTGATCAATATATTTACCCAATTGATAAAAAAAAAAAAAACACAACCAAACATGTGATTAGGAGGAATAGAATACTATATCCTATCATACTCATTCAATAGAACAACTGGCCTAATGGTTTGTTATTGTTATAGTTAACTTCTGTTTTTCCCTTATTTTTGGCAACTTCATGTGTGATTATTTCTCTAGCATGTATGGCATGGGAACCTTATGCAATGGGTGTCGCATATGTGATTAATTCCCCTCCTCCTGCTCTTCCTTGAACCTTGCTCTTCATCTTTTATTATAAATCTGCAAAGGCTGAAGATATATAATTTCTTGTACCTTGCATGTCTACTATTTCCCAGTTGTACACTGCAAGAGATAATGTTGATTCCTAATCACCTCTCTACTGCAAACCTCCATGAACTTTGTGAGACCTATGATTCTACATCAGTAGTAATCTCATAATGATCCTACTTCCTTTAAAGATTGGGTGCACAGTATCACTGACTCTAAATGATAGTACTTGGACCCATTTTTCTGTATTCCAAGATAGTATCTGTTGTAACTTTTCCAACCTCTCCACTTTCTTCTTTTAGAGGAGAGTGGAACATCAAAATAGGAAGATGAAGGTTTTTTATGCTGCTTACTGCCAGACTGACCCCTATAACATGCCTCTTTTACCTGAGTCAACTTTCTCGTCTTCAAACTGATATTCAAATTTTAAACAACATGAAGAATGGGAACTCATGTTTGTGATAGTAATGATCTGTGCAGTAAATGCAGTATTAATGGCATGGTAAGAATGCAACTTAAAATTCACGCTCCTCTCCTCTTTCCTTCTTTTGTTCCAAGCCATTGACCAAATCCTAAACTCTGAATTTTTGCATGATCCTCCCTATAGCTTCTAAGAAGGGCTGTGGAGAAGGATCTACATGCCTTGATTCCTTGACATATGTGAAGATTTTGGCACACTGACATTGCTTGACACATAGTACAATTAGTTGCTCTACATTACAGGTTGTCTTTTAAAGCCTATAGCTTCCTATATGGCAAATTCACTGGCATATCTAAATGGTAAACATGAGGTTAGCCATTCAGCCAATCAAATGATAGAGAATCATCTTATGAAGATTATCAAAACTCAAGACCTTTGAATGTTCAGGTCTATTAGTAAGTGGATAGTCATTTTGATCATTTATAGTTTGAACTTTGAACCTAAATGCTTAATATTCCTAATATGTTGCAGAAAGTCTCTTATCTTACCTAATCACATCTCTTCGCTTTCCTTTTTTTGGCTGGTTGTAAATGTTATGTACATGTGATGAGTTGCGGTGTCTTGGCGTTTGGTAAATTGTGATCACTGTGCAGATGATCGCAATTAGTTGCATTATTGAATATTGGATTTGTGCATGTGTAGGTGTGTGCTGGGAATGAGATTTAAGAGAGTGTTTTAAATGGTGGTAATATGTCTGTTACATACTGAATTTTTGGGTTCCTGATTAGTGGGAATAAAAACACTGTCCTAGAAGCTGCTATGCACCACCACCATTGTGTAGCAGCCACTATGGGCCAACCTATAGCCTCTACAGAATCATTACAATTTTAAAACTATTTTTTATCTTTTAAAAAACCTTTGCTTCTCATGTTCTCTTTAATTTCTTTCATGCATCAATCCTGATAAGCTATGTGAAGAGGAGGAGAAAGTGATAATGAGCATGATATAGATAAACAATTTTTTCTTTTCTTTTTATGTTTCTTGTAATACACTAATAGATATTTGGACATTAATAATTGTCAATATTAGCAGATTAGTTTTTCTTTTCTATTTTGTTCAGTATCAACCTTTTCTTTTCTATCTTCTTTCTTGTTCAAGTTGTTAGTAATTTATTTTTTCGATACAAATTTGCTGTCTGTTTTATTGAATCTTAAGATTTTAGTGGAATTTGTATTTTTATGTGTTTTATGTGCCTAGTGTATTAATATTATATTTTACGTTTCCTGCCTAATCTTCTGTTCTGTTAATTTATTTATATTTCTTATGATGTTATGTGATCTACTTATGGACTTACTTTTTAGCTCATCATTAATGATCCATATATATTTATGTTCATAAAGTGATGTGGAAGGTGAGAAGAGATAATTTTTCTGTCAGTAGAACCATTTAAACTTTATTGTCCTTACTAAACAATGTTATTAGGTTGAACTAATGGATCTAAAATTTTAAAGATTTTATTAGCACTGGCCAGGGGCTTATTACTTGCAAATCTACCAATACAAACAAGGCTGTGCATGCTTAAAAAATTTGTAGCTGTTGGACCAGTTGTGTAATATTTGCTACTCTAGCTTTTCACTACAGCCGTTTCTGTGCAGTACTCACTATTGCTATTTAAAACCATTAATATTAATATGTTAAGGAGGAAATGAAGGAGAGAAAATTATATTGAAGAAAGGGGAAAGGTTCACCTCATGCAACATTTGAAGGGAAAAATCAAATATGCTGTATGGCCTTCTCAGCTGTTTAATTTTAAACAATTTTTTTATTCGAAGAATGTTTCTAACTCAATATGAATATATTTTTTATTCAATGTGTCTAATTCAGTATAAATGTGTCTTTTATCCAATGTGCATCATTTGTAAGGTCTTCTCAACAATATATAAGTTATCAATTGGAGGCCATGGGTATTGAATTTCATGAAGATTGAGCTTCATTAAGGAATTGGAAATCAGTTTCACTGTCTCCCCCACCCCCTCCCAATTAAAAAAAGAAAGCATATAACCAACCCTTTCCATGGGGATTCGGACAGAGTGGAGATTTTAACTTGTAAACATTACATTCACTGTTTAGTTTGTTTCCTACTAAGAATAATGGGGGCAAAGAATGTGAAGATTAGTAGAACATGCTAGTCAGAAAAAAAAATGGCCAGTATTTTGAAAATGCATAGAGATCTGTATCTATCAAAAAAGTTGCTCTAGATTTCCGCTTCAACCTACATGAATTAAGAAAGCTGCATATTCTACTGGGTTTTGTCATGATCGGAATGCTGTGAATTCTTCATTTGCGGCACCCTTCTTTCTTCGTGTACCATCTTTGTTTAATGGCACTTGCCTTCTTATGTTGCAGGTGAAGAGGTATGTTGATGTTTATTCAGCTTCATCACTCATTGGATTTTCTGCTGAGGACATGTCACACATAGCAGACTTATATGCTCAAGCAGATGAGAATTGGTCACATATTACCATGAACTTATCACTATATAAGAATGAAGGCCATCATTTCTTATTACCTGCTCTTAAGAGGCAAATTGATTTATATTCTAATTTCTTAGCACATGTTGCTGACCTGGCACGTTCCAAATGGACTGAGTTTAATATAAAGATGATGGCTACTGGTTTCGGCATTATGTTAATATCACTTCTACTCCACTTTCTGGTGATCAAGAGGATGAACCAGCAATATGGTGTTTCTTTGATGTTTTGTGGACAGTCTGGGATTTCCTTTAACTTAATTTTTTCTTGTTTTGTGGTGGCTATACGTGCAATCAGCTTCCTCTCAAATAGTTACATCTGTAAGATTTGAATCTAATTCTCATGGCTGTATGGTTGATATTCCTTATTCCATGCTGACATATTTATTTATTTTAATTTTGGTTATTTGTTTATTTATTTGTGAACTGAAGTGTTGGAAGGAAGAGTAGCAAATTTTCTTTTAGCTACTACTGGCATTGTCAAGTTACGTTATTCGATCATGAAAGAGAAGATGTTATTAGAAGTATGTAATTACCTTAAAGTTATAATTTTCAAATTTTAGTAATCTTCAATTGTACAAATAATTCCTTTTAATGCATACTCTTTTACTTATTAAGAAAAAAAAAAGTACAAATACAGTTGTTAAGCTGAAAAATCACTCAAGATTGTTTTTTTTGGAGCTAATTTTTTTGGGCTCATTTATCTGCAGGCAGTTCTCTTCCTTCTTTTGGTCACAGTTTGCAGATTTATGATTGATGTTGGGCTGTCAAAGCAGGGCGCCACGTCTGTCTTCTTGAAGGTACAACCTTCATGGATGCTTAAGCTTACCTCGGGCTTTCCTCTTTGGATATATATAGATGAAGTTGTACCGCTGCTGATGCTGGTTTTATTGGTGTACTTGCTGTCAAAAGCTATTTCTTGCAAATCTTGTGAAGGGGTTTCGAAGCGTGTTATCATGGGAACCATTATAAATTATATGCTCATAGCAGTGCAGTGGGCCTCAGAAAGCAGAATATGGAGACTGGATCTGGTGTTTGATGCCTTTGGAAGAAACCTCATTCCTCAAATAATTTATGCTATAGTAGTAGTAGAATTATCATTTCTGGTGTTTGGTCAGCTGTTGAACAAAGATAGTGATCTAGATTGCAAGAAAAGCCTTGTGAATAAAACAGTGGCAATGTTATCTGCATGGAGTTCAGTAGTCATTCTTTTATCTGGGAAACAAGGTCCCTTGATTGCCTTAGCATCCATAATTGGAGGTGCGTGTGTTATTCTAAATCTGCATTCTCTATGGCTCTTGCATTTATTTGAGCAAAGAATTTGTATGCCATTGGTTTTGAAATTTTCTTTCAGAGGGTGATACTTCTCTGATTATTGCACATAATGGCTCTGCCAGTGTAGGATGCTTTCTCAAAATATAATTTTTTTATTAAATAAATTTTTTATATACGAGGTTCTCTTTCTCAGGTTATTGCATAATGAGGTTGGACAATATAGAACAGGACATTAAAGATGGTATTGGTCCTCTTCCTGTAACACAATGGAACCTTTTGGCTGTGTGTCTGTTTTTCTGCTCTGGTCACTGGTATATTGCTTCTTCTGTAGTGGTGTCTGATTTTCATATTTGATTGTTTAACTTCATCTACATGCATGCTTTGTCCTGAATCTCTTTTGGTGATACACCGATATCTAGTTTTATTTTGGTGGTGCATGTGTATTCTTTTATGCACTAACGTTTTTTCAACTGTGCAATGAAATTTCCTCAGGTGTGCTTTTGATGGCCTCCGATATGGTGCTGCATTTATTGGGTGAGTTATGGGCTTTTGGAGGGACACATCCATAATCAAAATATTTTATCATTCCCTGGGGGAGTTGGTTAGCCTAACCCGTAGGACATGTGGCTGCAGACAACTTAGCATCACTTGGACTATTGTCTTTCTTTCTTTCTTTATCTTTTTTAAATTGTAGGTAAATAGCACACCTCCTAACAGCCCCACATACATACAGAAGATCTCCCTAGGGTAACTGAACCTTTGCCTGCTCTGTGGAGGCTGGGAGATGAGTGACTTTGGTCACAAGCTCATGCACGTAGCTCTTCTTGTTGAGTCCTCCATGCTGATGCCTGTCATTTTTCATTGATGTTAATGTTCATGTGGTGAATGTTGTTTCTATGCTTACGTGGTGAATGATTTGCCCGTCTTCACTTTCAGGTTTGATGAGTTCATCCTTGTTCGCCAAGGAGTCCTCCTTGCAATAGACACTTTTGGTTTCTCTCACATACTTCCAATATTTGGACTTCCACTTCTTGCTGTTTGGCGATATATTTGGAGTGATACTGCCCGCAGAAAGCAATTTATTTTAATACAGTTAACTCAAGTAAGTTTATTGCCTAGATTTGTTTGTCCCTTTACATGCTGTTTTTCACTATTTTTACTTTTATTCACTGTTGATTCATTTTAATTGTGAAATGCCGAGGCTGATTTGCCTAGCTGATGGTAAAGGGTGATCCCTCTCTCTCTCTCTCTCTCTCTCTCTCTCTCTCTCTATAAATATATATTATTTATTGAGTCTTTGTGTTTTAGGTGTATATGATGTATGGGCTGATTATGGCCACTGCAGTTGCAGTCATGATGCTATGCGTCACAATTCACAGGCGCCATTTGATGGTAAAGCTCTTCAGATGTTTTAATTATATTCCAATATTGCATATCTGATGAGCGATGCCACAATGATATGTTTACTGCTCAATATCCTTTGCAGGTATGGGGATTATTTACTCCCAAGTTCGTTTTCGATGTAGTAGGTCTTTTACTTGCAGATGTGTTGATTTGTTTGGCCTCACTTTTCTGCTTTCGTCAAGTGGAAGATGATGATGAGCCACATCATAACGTCACTGAAAACTGAAGAGGTCATATTGCAATTGAGTGAGAAATTTTTTGCCAGATAGATTTTAGTGGTGTAATAATTCATTTGTTCAAAATGGAAAATACTGTAGATCTATAATCTCTTGCTAAAACAATGCTGGGCTCAATTTTTTTTATAGGAATACAGTGAAAGAAAGAGACTCAGATTGGACATTCGTTTGATACTCTCACTATGCTTTGAGCCCTTCTTCCTTTCCCCAATTGATTTGATTGTGGGCACATGACAAATCTATGCATGAAATATGCAAAAAGTCACCCATATTAACATGACTGTGGTAGGCTCACTTGCATGTGCCTGAATATATGTGTTCTACTTTTAAAAAAAGTGAAAGTCATCTCATCTCTCTCTCTCTCTCTCTCTCTCCCTCTCTCTCCTCTCTCTCTCTCATTTGGTTTTAAGTGGAGCAAAACGTGTAAGAGTGAGCTCTACATTATCTATTTTCAAATTATTCATCTTCCATGATGGCGAGGTAGCCCACCACTTGGCAATGGGTGTTTCATTCTAGTGGTTTATGTTAATGGTCCTTCCATTGTGGAGCATCATTTAGTGGCTTCCAATGGCGCTATGTTGGAGGACCATAGAACCATCCATCGCCCACGGCTAGCTGCTTTTTATGATCTCATGCCTTCAAGTGTATGCTTGGGATAATTTTGGCCTTGCAAGGACAAATTAGTTTTAAATCTTTTGAGAAACTTTTTATGAGGTGAAATTGTGAGATCGAGTAGGTCATATAGCGGACAATGCTTTTGAAAGCTAGACTGAAAATTGAAACATTTGCATCATGTTTGGTTTGCAAAATAGAATAGGGTATGTAAAGAATGGAATGAAATTTTGAATGTGAGCATTATAGAATTAAGTAATAAATTTAGTTGTAGTTTTTTTCTATTGCATTTCATTTTTGCCTACCAAATATGTAACTAGTACTCTAATTGCATGTTTGGTCCGCATAATGAAAATGGATAGGAAAGGAGTAGAATGGAATGAGAATTTTTAAGTGGGGCTATGTGCTATAACCACATGTTTGATTTGTAGAAATAAAATGAAATCAGAGGATAACGGAATCGAATTTATTACATCATTTTATAACATTTTACATTAAAACTTTTCGTTTCTTTTTTTTTTTTCTTGTTCCAATTGAATTTGCAAACTAAAACTAAGTAATGCTGTGTTTGCGAGGATGAATTTTGGACCTTAGAATTGGATTTGAATAAATTTTAATACAATTTTATATTATATGTTATTGAAATTCAATAAAAATTCAAATTCAAACTTTCTCTCAACATGAATTAAAAGTAATATCATATAGATGAATCCTTCAGAGGTATGGACCATTTTGATGAGGACATCAAAGATGAGACCGGAGAACTTACGGCGATTTCCCATCCAGTAGTTGTATAAAGTTTAATTATATTTGAATCTTATAAGATGCTTTCATGGACAAAATTAATGATGCCTAATAAGATGAAACCCGTACCAACAAGCCAAGAAAAATCAAACTAACCTTTTTGTATTTCCCATTTGATGGTCCAAACAAACAGTGTCAACTTCTCACGTAATGCATGATTACCTACCTTTTACGTTACATTCCAGGAACTGGGGCAAAGAGGGAATGGCCTAGCTAGTCAAATTTATGTGTCACATCTACTCCTTTATATATATATATATATATATATATATATATATATATAGTAATTTACACAGGCCATCTATGTTCTCTCCCCTTCCTTGATAAACAATTTTTTTTCTAATAGTATTAATTCTAGTATAATTTTATAAAAAATCTTTCTTGAAACTTTAGGGAGGGTTTTTAAATTTTTTGAAAGTTTAGAGAAAATCAGTGTCTTTTGTCCTAAAATATATGATTAATAAATAATTTTTAAAAACATAATCAGTAAAGTCTTATAATACACAATTAAACTATAATAGAGATTAAATTTTTTTCATTATAAACAGTTTTATTTCACTCTAATATTTTTATGTTTTTAGACTTTTATACTAAAATAATATTATTTTTGGTATTATTTCCGTGCGTTTATATATTTATATACATATATATATATATATATATATATATATATATACATGGGTGTGTGTGTGTGTGTGTGTGGGGCTCAATTAGGGAAAAGTAAGCCTTTCAACTCCTCAATTAATATCAATGAGCAAAAAAATTGGTCCATGGACCGTTGCGGTTAGACTTCTTCTTCGTCTTCCTCTCGGAAAGCGACGCCGCAATTACTCCGAAGATCATTGTGAGATATTTTTCTTCGTCTTCCTTTGCAGATGGAGTTTTCAGCTTCTTTGATGAGAAAACAAAGAAAAATCTTCATTGCATACCTTCATTAATGGCGCTTCCGGAAGACTCTGACAAAAATGTTTAGCCTTTCAGATTTGATATCTGATATTTGATTAATTGATTTGCGCACAACCAAATTTGCTAATCCATCCAGGAGGAAAAATCTAACAGAAGAGGTGGGGAAAAAAAAAATGAAAACGAAAGATTCACGCATCACCCAAATCATTCTTGCTTATGAGATGCGCTTTCGGCGCAGAGAGATTATTTAGGGTTCATATGGTCTAAAACCATGCCCTGTGCTAACCACGTGGCATTAGAGTGACAACCGTGTTATATAATATTAGTCCATTGCGACACGAAATTACTGACAATTAAAAAATAATATGAGATTATTATTTTTAATTAATAATATTTTATATTTATTACATATTACTATCATATGAAATTATGATAAAAATAATATTATTAATTAAAATTAAAATATTAATTTAAATTAATAAGTAGTTCTCATTCAAATAAAATATTTATATTTATATAATTGAAATTTTAAATTGCAATTACATGAATTTTATAATTAAAATTTAAATACTTCTATTAACTAAAATAATGTATTTATTTTTATTAACTTGAATTTTATTATATTTTATTAATAATTAATAAGTTATAATGCATAGTAAAATAATATATTATTAATTTTTAATTAATAATTGTGTTAGCTTGTTTTTTTTAATAAAAATTCAAATATTTTTATCAAGTAAAATAACATAATATTATTTTTTGATTAACAATAATCTTGCTTTAATTTATATTTATAACATTCTCATATTAATTTATGTTAAAATAATATTATTAATTAAGTTAGAATTTTTAATTTTTATATTAGTTTAAATTAATAGATGGTTTTTATTCTTCATTTTAGAATTGAATTATGTTTCATTAATAATTAATATATATTATAATACATAATAAAATAATATATGATTATCTTTTAATATATTTTTAAAATTATAAAATAACCAATGTATTTCTTATATTCACAAAATGGACCCTGCCTATGATCAACAGTGTCACTCATAAGTCACAAAAAAGTTATCCTAGATTGGTTATCAAAATTCACTTAAATTAGTTTTTTACAAAAGTGGTTTTTTGATTGAACATATTAAAATAAATAATATGTGTTTGATACCAAATACATGTACAAGTAGGTAGGGATGTGCAAACGATTGGTTCAGCCAAATTTGGTTAATAACCGAATTGACCGAATTTTTCGATAAACATTAATCCCCAACCAAACCTACCGAATTAGTTGTTGTAATCGAACCGTACCCGATCGAACCAACTTTTAGGGTAATTCGATTATGACCGAATAAATTTAAAGTTGATTATAAAAACAAAATATGTTTGCAAATTTTGTTTCTAATTTATCAATTCCAACTTAATTAATAAAAGGGTTTATTGATAAAAGGGATATTTTGAGATTAAACATTTAAGATTTAGTATATATCAAATATTAATATTACTAATTTATATTTAATTATTAATTAATTAGTAATTCGGATCCAAAATTATCCAAATTTGAAGCTAAACCGACCAAGCTCGATCGATTAATTCAGTTAAACCAGAATCATGCTCACCCCTACAAGCAGATATGCGTTATGCTTGGATGGTTGAACATGAAATAATTTTTTATTTATTTATCTGCCTTTTTTCTTAATCAACCAACTAAATTGTTTCCTCGTATTAACCGAAAAGATCTTAATCTGTCAATGAACTTATGTTGTTGACTTATTTAATTAAAAAATTTATAAAATAAAAAATTGAAAAAAAAAAAAAAACTGTGATAATGATTGAGATTAACATAAAAGTTGACCTACCTAGAGAGTGACTTTCTTTTTCCTTTATATAATACTTTAGTGTTGTTGTTTTCTTGGCCCAACTTCAATTCATTTGTGTAATATATATAATACTTTGGGTCATCGTAGTAGGTAGGACTAAGACTGCAAGAAATAGTGCCGACACAAGTTAACTACTTAAACGAAACTTGAAAAAATCAATGTTGTTTCTATCTTTGTTGACATTATTTTTTTCCTTCAAGTTTTTTAAGATTAGGAGTATAAATTTTAAATTTATATAAATTTGAAGAAAATATGATACAAATTTATATCACTTTATAATAAATTTTTTAAAAAAATTTAAGGGTCCATTCAGTGGAATAAATATTTTTTATTTTTTAGTTTCATAAGAAGTTATAAAACTTTTAACTTATTTTAAATTTTTTTAAGATTCGTATTAAAAAAGATAGAAAATAAAGGATTTTTTTTTAATGTGTGAAATAATTTTTAGTTTTAGATTTCAAAATAATCATAAAAAAGACAACTTATTTTATATTTTTTAAACATGTGTAAGATAATATTTAGAATTATGCAGGATTCTAGGGTTTGAATTTGAATTTATATAGAATTTGAAGGAGCTCTATATATAATTCACACAGATTAAAGTCTAATATCTGAATTTCGTATGTATGTGCATATACAAAGTAAGAGTGAGAACTATAGAAAAATAATTAAAAAATATTTTTCAACTTTTCTACATAAACTTAAAAAACTAAAAATAAGGTGACATTTCCTGCAAATTATTTAAAAATTTAAAAAATAAAAATAAATTTACTTTCACAAGCAAATAATGACAAAGCTATTTATTATTGTGTTAATAATAAATTAAATAACTTTTTTTTTTTGTAATCTCTTGAGAAATTAAAATAAAAAATAAAAAATATTTTTCACAAGACCTAAATAGTTGTAAACCTTCCAAAAGTTGCTTACCCTAAACATTGTTGCTTCTCTAAAGCTCAGTTGGAGCCAACCTGTAAAGCAATTAGGGCTTGTGTTGCTAGTTGAACTAATAGAAGACTTTATGGTAGGGATCATGATTTGGCTTGAAATTTTTGGAACTCTATTGTTGTGCCTTGTTATTAACCCTAAAGTTATTTAGGTTTTGGACGACCAAGCTTCTTGCCAGCATTTGTTTTCCTTTTGCTTCACTTATTACTAACTCTTCAGGCTCAGCCAGCCATGTCTGAAACCTCAAGAAAAAGTTTGTGGTCGCTTTCAATGGTGCGCAGATGCTTGGGAGTGTGAGTGCAATGTAGGCCTCAAATATAAAATAGTGCATTTGTTTTGTAGGCTAAACATGATAGACTTAGATTAAACTTGTATAGTTCATATTGGATACTTTTAAAGTGAGGGATAGGATTGGTAAGTGCGGCACCAAACTCGGGGAGAGTGAAAAGTCGTCTGCCCATTGACGCATCCCTGGTAATTCACCAGCGTAATGTCTCAAGGGGGAATCGAACCTGTGACCTTGGGTTACTAAAGTCACAAGTCGCTTTTACCACTTGAGTTAGCCCGGTTGGGCGATAAAGGAGAGATTCATATTTCATGCACATCAGTTTGAGAGGCGTAGTTAATACTCGTGTCATGTTTGGTTTGTAAAATGAAATGGGTTAGAAAAGAAATAAAATTATAATTTAGATAAAAAGTCTGATAAAATCAAGTGATAAATTTGATTCTGTGTTTTTCATTTCATTTCTATGTACCAAACATGCAGTTAGTAATATTATTTGTGGAATGTAAGACACCGACCTTGATTTTTTAGATTAGAATAATAAATTTAGGTTTGATGAATAGCATTTATTAACTAATGCATAAACTAGGTAACCTAATTTATGCATAAAAGGTAAAAGATTAGTGATAACTTTGATCGTTAATTTGACAAACTAGAAAAATATTTATCTCACTTGGCCATTAAATCTCTAGATTTACACGTCAGAACTAGTTTTTTCTTCTTTTCATTTCTCTCTTCTATTTCCTCTTTTCATACACTACAATTTATCTTCTTTCCATTTCTTTTAAATAAAAATATATATATGAAGAACGTGTATTGCGCGTGAGAGGTTTGAATCCCATTCCATTGTCAAATAGAGGTAGAAATTAAAGAGAAATTATACAAGAGACTTGTCCCTCCACATATCCATGTGCCTACTTTTTCAGTTGTGAAATATGTCACGGCGATTTTTTACATTTATTAACATTGGATTATACATAATTTTTATCTTTTGATGTGGCATTCTATCATGAGTTATTAATTTTTTAAAATTACTTTTTTAAATAGATTAGCACTTGAAAGTATAATTTTGAAGACAAATTTTAGAATCTGGATTGGCTTTGTGTGGGCACATATGTATTTTTAACCCAACTCTCATAGGATTTAGAAATTTCTCTTACTCGAGAATTTATGCCGTGGCACCAAAATTCTTTCTGCTTTACGTTTATAACTACAAGTTAACTCTTGAATGTGGATAGGAGATATGAGATGGAGAGGCGATTGTCAAGAGAGGAGAATTGGGTAATCCTTAGTAGCTAAAGAGTTAAAGAGAGAGAGAGAGTATTTTATTAGAAATGAGAGCCTAAAAAATCCCTTAATAAGTAAGGTAATATTTATGAAAATTATTAGGGGTGAGACTATTATATTCAATAAGAGGAGAATCATGATTGTACATACGATTTTGGCTAACGGGAAAAATGTAACTTGAGTTAATCAATGATGTAATAATACATGACAAAAAGCATATTATATTATATGTTGTAGATAACACTTTTTTTTTTTTTTAACTGAAGGAGGGCGGCACCTCCAATTATTTATTGATATACCCTCACTTTTGGCAGAGGAATACCGTGGTTGCATGACAAAAATTGGGAGAAAACAAATAAAAAAAGACATTAAAGGCCTCCCAAAAACAGCACCAACAAACAACCAGAATAGGATTACAAATCCAAACAAAACTAAATAAGAAAAAAAAACTAAACAGGCCTAACAAAAACAAAAATAATAAACTAAACTAAAATCAGAAAATCTAAACCAACCAAACAAAAATCTAGAGGATGAACTACTGACGAAGGGAAGTAAGAGCCAACCTATCCATCCAAAGGATACCTTTCAGAGAATGTGATAAAAGATGTTCTTCTTCATAGATGAGATTGTTTCTCATTTCTCTTTCTCTAGCGAGAAAATCAGCTGCACTATTGTCTTCCCTATATTGATGGATCACCGTGAGTAACACTTGAGCTAGCTAAAGAATGATTAAGGAAAGTGGGTCATCCTTCACGAATTTCTCGGTTCAAGCCCATCAATCAAATTCTCTCAACATCATCCCAATATTCAGGATCAGTATAGGGTCTGCCACATGTCTCACAATCAATCTTGTTAATACCAGAGGAATCCATAGGTTAGCTTGATACACATGGGTGAGCACCAACCTGACCCAAAAGTTTAAGCCTATTAGGTCTTAACCTCAACCATGTATATAAGCATCCATCATCCACTCAATTTTCCTAATGTGGGACAAACTCATAAGTGGAATTCTCAACAACTTCTCCCTCACATGTGAGTTCCAACTACTCCCCTCAAACGGAATGCGACGACCTGATTTTTTTGCTTTTTTTTTTAAACAAATATATATTAATCAACAATGATCAATCATCTGTCAAATATCTGTCAAGTAACTTTGATACCATATATCAACATGACCTGACTCGAAGTGGGGTACCAGATAATCAGTCAATCCAAACATACTAACCATGCAATGGAACAAATATGTATACCATCCCCAACTACAATACCTAAGTGCTATAACCTCCATAAATACACATATACATCCCCAAAAATCCTCAAAATACTCTCCACCACTTACCTTGAATACTAGGGTACCACGAAATCCTCTACCTCGAAGTTCGCTCCACTCGTCTGTCTTGATTTCTTGAAATGTTTAAATTCTAGGTGAGACACCTCTCAGTAAGACTAAATAAATTATTGACAGTATGTGATAACATGAGTTTTAATATTTCATAACACATTCATTTAAATGAATATATCAACTGGGAAAAATGTACAGATGTACTCATAATCATACATATATATAACATAGTTTCATAAGCTTTCATATCATTTCTCATAATCATATATCATATGCTTTCATAAACTTTCGTTTCTCATAATCATATACTAGCTCATATTCTCATAGGTTTTCATATCATTTCTCATGTTCATATTCTAGCTCGTGAGTATCCTCCAGTATATAGCATAACACGTCTGTAACTCATGGCAGTTCATTCCTCATTTCATTCCCCATATTCATATTCTAGCTCATGAGTATCTACCAGCATATAACATTACGAGTCTGTAACTCATGGATGTTCATCATATTTAAGATATACAATTATCTTTCATTTTCACATTTCATAAATAGGTTTTAGCTCATGAGCATCCACCAATGTATAACACAACGCGCTTGTAGCTTATGGTTGTTTATTATATCTATCATATAATTATCACGTCTATAATGAGTAACCATCCTGCTTGATATTCACATCACATCGTTATGTATTTACCTCATATGACTGGGTTGTGCAGCCCGAAAGCGAGACCTAACCATGGTTGGCTTACCAGGTTAGATCAAAACGATGTTCGCATCTATAGTACGATTGGCCTACCCAATCCTAGTTTGACCCCTATGGGGTAACTCTACTCTACACAGGCCCAATCGATCGTCTCACCACACTCTATTCAAGACATGTGGTTGCACTAACACAATATCTAACAATGGTATCGTGCTCTCTGTATATCTACGGTCCATCAAGGTTCTCCTTTCCATATTTTTGCATTCATATTTCGTCATGTTTATACATCTCATTATATCTGTATGATTCTCATCATTTTGGTATAATTCTCATTTCATCATATTTGCATAACACATATCTGTGTATATATCTCATCTCAAATCTGTATATATGTCAATTCAACATTTCTGTATAAAACATCTTTGTGTATATCACATATCATTATTTTAGTATAAAACATATATGTATTTCTCATATCACCGTTTCAGTATTAAACATATATGTATTTCTCATTTCATTATTTCTGCAAAACGTTTCTGTATATTACATATTTCATCATTTCTTAGTAAAACATATCTCTATATCACATTTCATCATTTCTCAATAAAAACATATCTACATCATAATCTCATATCGCCATATCTATACAAAAAAATATTGGGTTTCTCATATCTTCATATCTAAATAAAACATTTCAATATATATCATAATATCATTTTCCAGTGCAAATCACATATTTTAGTTTCAATCACATTCCCAGTATAAATCTATTATTTCATATTCCTCATGCCACACAGTTTTGTCTGATAATCATAATATAATAATCACAGGAAAAATATTCATATTCTCACTTTCACATACTTTAATCAACCAGTTAATTTCCAAAAAATATATGTTATAATTTATTCCCCTTACCTTTTTATTGAGAGGATTCCTACAAAGATCCTAAACCCACGCTCACAGCGTTTCGGATCTCAAAACCCTGAAATCATATTTCCCTAGTTCCATCAACTCAACTCCAGAATTATAATCATATTTGTTAGCCCTGTCAGCTACACTGTCTTGGCTTACATGTTTTGATGATATTAACTTAGTTGTTGTTTCTAGTATTTTCTATCCTTGCAGATCTTATCTAGTATAGGTACATAGTGTCAGATACATAGAGGTACCAAATCAGAAGCAAAGATCGGACCTAGTAGACATCAAATAGAAAAGATCGGAAGGACACTGACTCAGAAGCACCAAAGCACATCCCGGAGTTTTTATTGTGTATAAATTAATTGTAATAAGGGTTGTGTGAGTGAATGTGTATTATAACTCTTGCGGTGTTTGTCTTGCATGATTTTCTAAGTAAGAGTTGAGCCATTGCACATCCATACTAGGACACATGAGTTTATAGGATTGCACTAAAGACATAAACACAAACTCACCTTTCATGGCTTTCTAAGTTAAAACAAGAGTTTGTCAAATGAATCCTAAAACTCAAATATGTTTTCAAAGGGACAAGTTTTTAACATCGTAGTTTTAAGAACATTTTTATACTTAGTCTCGATTGTGTTAAAACAAGTTTAATGTCCTAAAGATTCAAAGAAAGTCAAGTATATTTACAAGAGGACATACTAAGCATATAAGATATCAAAATGGGTTTTCAAACGTGTTTTATTAATTAAAATATCTTATATTCAAAAGGAAACTCATTTGGACAAGTTTTAATCTTCATTAGACTTAATATATTTCATATAATTTTGTCCAAGAATGTTTTGAGTCATTAAAATACTTTTTGATAAGGAAAAACAAAGTAATCGTCACTGCCGTAGTGCAGTCTTGAGTCCTAAACACCTTACGGTATTTTAGGTATAACTTTTCCTAAAAAATTCAAAATGGGACGATCTTGGTGTCCCTGGAAATCTAAGACAAAATTCCACAACTTTCATTTTGGTGACTTTTTCTGATTTAGGGACTTCATCAACAAAATTCAAATTTCGTCGACAAATTCTGGGTAGAAGCGCTCCAACGGGCGGAAAACGGCTACTTTGCCAAATAAAATATTTTTTCTTCCCCCCAACGGCTAGTTAACGGCTCCTAAGGTTCTTGGGCTATAAATACAAGCTTTTAGACTTGTATTAATATGGTTTTGAGCATTGTTGATCACATTTGTGAAAAATATCATTTTATCCAAAACCTAAGCACTTTGCACTTTACATTTTAGTTATTCTTCACAAGTGCTCAATCCTCTCTTGCTCACTTATCTTGTAAGATTCATTCCTTGAGAGAATAGAGTGAGGATTTGGTTGTGTTTCATATTGGCTCATTTAAGGAGCATTAAATTGTATTTCCAATCTCTTGTAAGGTTCTTTGTGAACCATTGTTGTAAGGTTCTTTGTGAACCGAAGCGAAGGCTCTTGGTGAGCGCAGTAGGGGTTTGTTCTCAAGTGTAGGGATTTGTTCTCGAGTTGTAAGGCTTCTCTGCCGGTGAAGGAGTATCTTTAGTGGATTGTGGAATCCTTGGTTTTGTGCTAAGGCATGGACGTAGGCTTGGTGCCGAACCACGTAAAAATACCGGTGTTGTTCTTTCTCTCCCTTACACTCTTTATTTTATATCTTGTGCATGATTTATATTTATATTGCGATATAATTTCTTGTATCTTGCCAAGAGTTTTTATTTTGTTGGAAAAATACGTATTCCGTAAAAAGAGTCTATTCACCCCCCCTCTAGACTATATACTCCGGGCTGGGACTCCCAACAAGTGGTATCAGAGACAGACGCTTGCATTTAACGGTGTAAAATCCAGAGCGTAAAGATCAAATAGAGTATTTAGCGAGTACATCCTCCTAAGGATAGTCTGTGGCAAGACCGCCATTGCTCAACAGTTCAAACTACCCAACTTGGAAAAACCGAATGACCATCTTCATCCAAGCACACAATCTCAAAATGTGGCATGTCATCTCAGAGGGAAATTACGAATTCAAAAATACCGAGGGTGAACCAAAAAAACTAGAGGAGATGTCGGACACCGAAATAAGGTTAGTTGAGCTTAACTTTCAAACCAAAAATTTTCTTTATTGTGCTTTAAGTGATAATGAATACAATCATGTCTGTGGTTGTGATACTGGTAAAGAAATATGGGAAAAACTTGAAGTCACATATGAAGGTACTTCACAAGTTAAGAAGTCCAAAATTTACATGTTAGTCAATGAATATGAAATGTTTAAAATGGATGAGGGAGAATCTATCACATCCATGTTCACTCGGTTCACACACATCATAAATGAATTAAAAGCACTCGGTAGAACTTATTCTATGGAGGATAATGTTCAAAAAGTTTTACGATCTTTACTCGAGTCATGGCATGCTAAATCCATCGCCATTGAGGAGGCAAAGGATTTAACCAAAGTCACACTTGATGAGTTTATTGGATCACTTATGACTTATGAACTTAAGAAAAATACGACTTTAGATCCTCAAAAGCCTAGGAAGGATAAGTGTGTTGCTTTTAAATCATCTAGTCTAAAATTCAAAGAAATGTTAGAAAATGATGAGGATAGTAAAGATGATATGGAATCACTCATAAAAGACTTTAGAAAATTCCTTGAAGAAAAACAACACTTTAGGAAAGAAGAAATAAGCAAAAATGAGGAAAAATCGCATCCATGCTTAATGGCTAATGAACAAGAAGATGAAGTAAGTTCGGATGAGGAGGATTATGCACCTTCTTATGATGAAGTAATAGAAAATTGTGTTAAATTATATGATGAATTAGTTTTAGTAAAAAGAATGAACAAAAATATGGAGAAAAAACTTACTTTGTCAAAACATAGGGAATCCTCATTGATAGAAGAAAATAATTCTTTTAAAAAGAAGAATGAGGAGATTGTTTTAAATTCTCAAAAGGAGCAAGTAAAGATAGAAAACTTGGAGGAAAAATTGTCAAAATACAAAGGAAAAGAACCTTGTCTTTGTTCCTCCTTGAAAGATGAAAATGCTTCCCTTAGAAAAGAAAATGAGGAGCTTAATGAAAAAGTACAAAAGGACCATAAAATTTTTCAAAAGCAAGTTGAAAATTTGAAAAATCAAATTGAAAATATTATGAAAGAAAATACTCTCTTGAAAAAGATAAAGGAAGATCATAGCAAAACCATTAAAGGAAAAGAAAACTCCAAAGCATTTTTGGGAGTTAAGAAAAATAATTTTAAACCACATGGTCATGCCTCAACAAGCTAAAATAATACAAATAAGTCAAGACCCTCACATGAAAATAAAATTTGTTTATATTGTGAAAGAAAGGGTCACATAAGATATTTTTGCCCTTATAGAGGAAATAGAGGCAAACAAAAGAAGTTAGAATGGGTAGTGAAGAAAAACTCATTGGCACCCAAGGAAGAATGGGTACATTAAGGAAACACGTGATCTTTGAATTCTTATTTCCTTAGAACCTAGGATTAGGAATTAGTTTTAGGTAGACTTTACTTTACCTAAGTAAAAAGAATCTGATGACTAAGATGTGCTTAAAAAATAAAATCCCAATTAATGCATTCTAAATTGTTAAATTACTTTATTGGGAATTCTTGATGACCATGCCAATGTTGATAAATGAAAATACTAAAACCAATATGATTTCTTGAATTGTATTCATCTTGAAAATTGGTTTGTTTCCTTTTATTGGCTGTTATTTATGGGATGAAATAGCATGCAAAACTTGTTAGTTAAAAATAAATTTTATGGGTGATAAATCGAAAAACCTTGTTTTTCTCATGTGAATTGTTTTGATGATATATGCTTTAGTTTAGATATCTAAAACACAACATCCTTAAAAATAGAATTTTAGTAAAAATAATAATAACAACAAGTGGTATTCTAAAATGAAGCATTTATTTGTGATATCATATGTTTGAGGAATACCTTCCCATTAGTGGCAAATTAGGAGAACATGTCTCCTATTTTCTAAGAGCTTTATCAAATAAAGCCAAGTTAATTGGAAAGGTTTATTTTCCTCCTTCTATTTTATCTCATGCCATGATTCATGATTTACATCTTGTGTTAAATTCATTAACAAATCATAGGTTATATTTGCATGTTATCTAATGAGATATCTTAAAAGAAATTTTTTTCACTCATAAGATTCTTGTTAGGTTATAAGGGGTAGTAATGTTTTAAAAGCCTAAATAGTGTTTTGTGCTTAAAATTTTAAATTTTAGTATACATTATTGTTATACTAAGAACCTTAGGAAAATCAAGCCAATATGAGAACTTTAGTCAAACATCCAATCTATTTCGCTTAATATATATATATCATTATGATTGATTATTATATGTTAGTATTGGTTATTACATACTTAAGTAAACCCCCTAAATGGACAAAGGATCTTAACTAAATGGACAAAGAAATTTTTTTTACTCATAAGATTCTTGTTAGGTTATAAGGGGTAGTAATGTTTTAAAAGCCTAAATAGTGTTTTGTGCTTAAAATTTTAAATTTTAGTATACATTATTGTTATACTAAGAACCTTAGGAAAATCAAGCCAATATGAGAACTTTAGTCAAACATCCAATCTATTTCGCTTAATATATATATATCATTATGATTGATTATTATATGTTAGTATTGGTTTTTACATACTTAAGTAAACCCCCTAAATGGACAAAGAATTTAATATCATATGCAATTATCCCAAATATAAATCTTAAACAAAATCATCATTTTCCAGTACTTAGATGGTTCTAAAAATCACATGGATAAATAATAAATTTCACACGCTCGTAAATAACCGGTTTACCTTAGAAAAAAATACTGATATAATTTTATTCCCCCTTACCTGATTCCCTAAACCACGCCTGCAGGGCTCCCAAGATTATACCTGCAGTGCTCACTCGAACCTTGATTCAATCAAATCAATCCCAATAAAATATTATTTTAATATTTCCTAATTTACAATAATTAAATAATAATTAATTTCTAAATAACGCATTTATCCTAATTTTGGGCTATTTCTACAACGATCCCATGAGAAATTCGCTCCATTAGACTTGTAGAGAATCATCCTTAGATTCTCGTGGTGGTGTTCAATCGCCAACTTGGCTTAAAATTTAAGAAAAATTGAGGTAAGAATGAGAATTTGCCGTACTCCAGGAGATATGCCCACTTTGTTCCTATGACAAACTCACTTCGGTAGATATGTCAGTGGCGAAGAATGAAGTCTAGTGGTATTTTCGGATTTTCAATTGGGCGAGAATCCGCCACAAAATCGTAGAAAGAAGAGGAGTGGAGAACGTGAGTTGAGAGAATTTTTTCTTTCTTTCTTTCCCTTTCCTTCCTGTTATGTGCGTGAGAAGAATTTTTTTTTTTTCTTTCTTTTATCCACAGTTTAAACTTTTATATATACTTATATATACTTACTTATATATACTTATATATATATATACTTACATATATACTTTTATATACATGTATATATATATATATATATATATCCAAAATCCTCAAATTTCTTAATTTAATTAATTTTCTTAATAATAATTAATTAATTAATAATAAATTTTTTTAATTATTATTTTTTGGGTCGTTACATTCTCCTCTCCTTAAAAGAATTTCGTCCTCGAAATTCGCTAATAAATTACAGAACAACGAATCAGTTTAACATTTAAATCCTCAATTGAAACATCAAATAACTAGTTTATCCCCAAATCAACTTAACCTTCAAGTTCTAATTCTGAGTTCTAGTCTCTCTGCTCAGAAACATCACCGTCAATGGATTTACCGTGGTTTTCTGAAACAGACCGGATTTAGAAACTCACAGAAGTCCATCAAGGGATTTCTGCCTCTAAGCTACGGAATAAAACTCAAAATCTCCTATCAACATCCTAATCTACCCATTCCTATCCTTATCCTTATTCGTACCTATACTCTGGTATTAATCAATCCTAAAGTCTGCAGAACCTATAACCTAATGCTCTGATACCACAATGAGACGCCCCGAAACCCGCCAAGTGGGGCCTGGGTGCCACGTGTTCCACTCACCTGTATCTAATACCATAATTAACATGCACGCAGCGGAACATATATAAATAACCTCAAATAAATACCAGAGTTCTGTATAGAAACCCAAAACAAACACTACAACATCTAGATATCTATATCCACAACCAGTATTTAAAACATAATCCTGTACAAATATATCTATACATATATCAGTATCTCACAATATCCTAAAAAGAAACCACCAAAAATACAATCCCAACCTAGGCCTTCAAACCCAGTCTCCATAAGAACCTGAAAATTTGTTAATCTACTAGGGTGAGACACTTCTCAGTAAGGGTGGAATAAATTATAACAATGTGTGACAAATGAGTTTTAATATTTACATATCAAAATAAACTCTTTCTCACATAATATCAATAACAATTGAGAAAATGTACCATTAATAACATTCCAGACATCTAATGTCATACACACATCCAATATGCACAAGTAATTATGTAGGCGAAAGTCCCCAAGGATAGGAAAGATTACCTGCCCATACAAGTAGCTTCCCTCTGCTCTAGTACACTAAGCTACCTACCAGAACACTCACCTAACTAAGTAAGCCCTCAGGTGAAGTATTATCTCGCCGCCAGTATACACATCTTTATTATTTTAAAGGCGAAGGTTTTTGAGGATCGGGATGTCTACCCGCCCACACAAGTAGCATCTCTTTGCACTGATACCATGAAACTACCTAGCAGAGCACTCGCCTTTCTCAGAAAGCCCCTTGTGGTATGTTTATCTCACCGCATGCACACACATGCATTCACAATGTGCTATACCAATATTTTTATGCTATAATTAAATTCATATGCGCACAACACATCCACACAGGAATCACGCAACTTATACTTCATCTTGCAATGTCCTTAGTACGTGGCCTACACAGAGCAACTGCGTACATATCAGTACGTGGTCAACACAGGCACCAACGTACTTCTTATCTACACGTGGCCCACACAGGCACCATTACCCACATAGGGTACATAACATGGCCTATACAGGCGCCATTATCCACACAGGATATAACGTGGCCCACACAGGCACCACTACCCACACAGGGTACATAACATGGCCCACACAGGTGCCATTATCCACACAAGATAAAACTTGGCCCACATAGGAACCACTACCCACACAGGATACATAACATGGCCCACATAGGCGCCATTATCCACACAGGAAATAACGTGGCCAGTTTTAAGATTCCACTTCTAGCCTATGTGGGCAAACGTTGAATATCAAAATATAGTTGAAAAATTTTCTCAATGAAAAACACAGATTGCAATTATGGCAAATCTAATATATTGACTTCAAGTCAACCATTACCTTGCTCCAATGATTGGACATTGTTAAATAATTTTTTAAATGCTATATACATATGTTTTTGTATGAATATCTTAAAATATAGCATATTTTGTCCATCATACAAAATTGAGCTTTTGTGAATTAATTATAGACTTTGCACATATAGCCCTAAACTCATCTTGAAGCTTAAATGATTAATATATTCAAAAGATCATAAAATTTTTGTGCTTGGGTTGTATAATTGAAGGGAAGTAGCAAATTTAAAGTTCATCCAATAAATACTTCAATGTATTGTGCTTATTTTGGATATATATATATTTGGATGCTTCATGTGAACTGAACGCTTACTATCCATTACTTTCTAAATATTACATTATTTAATAGTTTATGTTGTTGGAATATACTGAACTGCATGCTTAATTTGAACATAATCTACTTGGTCGATGCAGATTTGTGCATTGCATGCTAATAGTTGACTAGGGTTTGGCATATTGAATTTATTTATGACTTCATAAGACTTATCTTTTAAATTCTAAATACTTTTGAAAGTCTTATGCAGTATTAGTATGGTGGCCAAGTTGAACTTAGTGTTTTAACCTTAAGTGGTCACTTAGATTGGTTCATGTACATTGTCATTAATGAATATTTATAAATGATGCATGATAAAAAGATCATTTGCATGAAGATTCATTGGTAATTATAAGTCTTTGCATGTTAAATGATCATGACTTGAATTCTATTGCATGTGGGTTGAACTTTATGAATTGTTTATAATGCATGCTGAATAATTGAATGCTCTATAATATACACATGCTTTTTACGAAGTTGTTTGGACACATTTACCATGCGTAAATTATAAGCATGAATATTTTGTACTTATTTTGAAAATTTCTATTCTTGAATGATCATTAAATGATTGATCTACAACAAATGGTTTAACTTCTGAATCATCATTCATGAGTTTGGAAGGAAGTCAATCTAGACTTTTCTAATATTATGATTTAGCACCCAAAATTTTGGTATATGTGTTTAGCACACACTCACCTCACCACCATGGAAACTAGTCTTAATAGGCTCTTAGAGTATTTTTAAGATAAATGATCTCTCTTTTTGATGATGATCAAAGAGGGAGAAGATATTTGAAGTTATCCATGGGGATAAGATTTATGGTGTTATATATGTGAGGCAAAACATGTATGTGTGGGGGAAAATATGGAATGCATGTTAAAAGCTAAAAAAAAAAAAATTATTTTTATGCCTCATATGCATATAGTAAGGGGGAGCAAATTATAAATATAATTTAACAACATGCAAAAATTAAAGATGAGCGCAAAAATTAAGTGGGAGCTTTAAAACATACCCTATATAGAACACCAATGGTTTGGGGGGGAGAATGTTAGCCTTAGAGGCTACGTAAACTTAATTATCTTGTTTTGATGGTAACAACTCATTAGTGGTTCTAAGTAGGATTATCTTTGCACAATAAGCCTTAGTAAGAACAAACACAAATGCAAAAATTAAGTAGATTCTTAATAGGTTAGACATCATCAAAAATGGGGAGAATGTTAGCCCTGTCAGCTACACTATCTTGGCTTATATGTTTTGATGATATTAACCTAGTTGTTGATTCTAGTATTTTCCATCCTTGTAGATCTTATCTAGTATAGGTACATAGTGTCAGATACACAGAGGTACCAAATCAGAAGCAAAGATCAGACCTAGTAGACATCAAATAGAAAATATCGGAAGGACACTAACTCAGAAGCACCAAAGCACATCCTGGAGTTTTTATTGTGTATAAATTAATTGTAATAAGGGTTGTGTGAGTGAGTGCGTAATATAACTCTTGCGGTGTGTGTCTTGCATGATTTTATAAGTAAGAGTTGAGCCATTGCACATGCATACTAGGACACATGAGTTTATAGGATTGCACTAAAGACATAAACACAAACTCACCTTTCATGACTTTCTAAGTTAAAACAAGAGTTTGTCAAATGAATCCTAAAACTTAAATATGTTTTCAAAGGGACAAGTTTTTAATATCATAGTTTTAAGAACATTTTTATACTTAATCCCGATTGTGTTAAAACAATTTTAATGTCCGAAAGGTTCAAAGAAAGTCAAGTATATTTACAAGAGGACATACTAAGCATATAAGATATCAAAATGGGTTTTCAAATGTGTTTTATTAATTAAAATATCTTATATTCAAAAGAAAACTCATTTGGATAAGTTTTAATCTTCATTATACTTAATATATTTCATATAATTTTGTCCAAGAATGTTTTGAATCATTAAAATACTTTTTGATAAGGAAAAATAAAGTAATCGTCACTGTCGTAGTGCAGTCTTGAGTCTTGAACACCTTACGGTATTTTAAGTATAACTTTTCCTAAAAAATTCAAAATGGGACAATATTGGTGTCCCTGGAAAGCTAAGAGAAAATTACATAACTTTTATTTTGGTGACTTTTTCTGATTCAGGGACCTCGTCCACGAAATATATAGAATTTCATTGACAAATTCAATTGGCAAAAGCGCTCCAACAGGCGGAAAACGGCTAGTTTGCCAAATAAATTTTTTTTTCTTCCCCCCAACGGCTAGTTAATGGCTCCTAAGGTTCTTGGGCTATAAATACAAGTTTTTAGACTTGTATTAATATGGTTTTGGGCATTGTTGATCATATTTGTGAAAAATATCATTTTATCCAAAACCTAAGCACTTTGCACTTTGCATTTTAGTTATTCTTCACAAGTGCTCAATCCTCTCTTGCTCACTTATCTTGTAAGATTCATTCCTTGAGAGAATAGAGTGATGATTTTGTTGTGTTTCATATTGGCTCATTTAAGGAGCATTAAATTGTATTTCCAATCTCTTGTAAGGTTCTTTGTGAGCCATTGTTGTAAGGTTCTTTGTGAACTAAAGTGAAGGCTCTTGCTGAGCACAGTAGGGGTTTGTTCTCAAGTGTAGGGATTTGTTCTTGAGTTGTAAGGCTTCTCCGCCGGTGAAAGAGTATCTTTAGTGGATTGTGGAATCCTTGGCATTGTGTTAAGGTGTGGACGTAGGCTTGGTGTCGAACCACGTAAAAATACCGGTGTTGTTCTTTCTCTCCCTTACACTCTTTATTTTATATCTTGTGCATGATTTATATTTATATTGCGATATAATTTCTTGTATCTTGCCAAGAGTTTTTATTTTGTAGAAAAATACGTATTCCGCAAAAAGTGTCTATTCACCCCCCCTCTAGACTATATACTCCGGGCTGGGACTCCCAACAATATTCACATTTCCTAGGCCCACACTCCAATAACAAGTTAAACTGTAAATCCACTAATAATTCATCTCCGTTACCTTAGCCTTGGAGTGGTGCCTAAAATGCCTAAATCGAAAATCTAAGGTTCGCTCCTAGGACCCCATGGTGGTGTCTAATCGTTGAATCAGACTGAAATCGGGGAGAAATCGAAGAGAGAGGGGAGAGGGTTTCATAAGTTTAGAGAGAGAGAGAGAGAGAGAGAGAGATTTATTTTTGTCTAAATGAAATGAGTTGCAGGATTCCCTTTTAATTCAGCACTGCTAGACAAAACCATTGAAGGTTATCCTAAAATCGTCGATGGTTTGGCTTTTTAACCAAATTATTTTTACTGTTTTACCGTTACTGGGGTGCGGTTACATAAAACTGTCGATGGTTTTCTAGCCTCTCACCAAACCATCGATCGTTTGGTCTACACCAAACTAAATTTCCTTCTTTTCTTTATTTTTTCATTAATTCAATTTTTTGGGTCTCTACACAGAATCTATCTCCCTTGTTGGGAAAACCTGGAAAAAAATAAGAGATAAAAACACACATAGAAAGACGCCAAGATATACATGGTTCGACCAATTCCAGCCTACACTAGCTCACTTCCCTCAACTCGTTTTTCACAGATATATTTTACATTCACAACACACACGTATTTATACACTGAGGCTATCGTAATCATGCACAATCACTCGAACGATCACCTGAAATCTGCCAGAATTCATGCACAAAAATCTCTCCTAATTTCGTGGAGAGAAATCCACAAGTCATGTAAACACCTGAATATCTGCTCCCATAATTTCTGCCTTAATTAAGGTATGGATCATCAATTACCTGATCCAAAAGCTTAAGCATATTGGGTATTGGCCTCAACTATGTATATAAGCACCCATCATCCACTCAATTTTTCCAATGTGGGACAAACTCACAAGTGGAATTCTAAACAAATTCCAAGTGGGTGCGTGGACAATCAATTCCTTGCAGAAAAATTACGAGATTAAAAAAAAAAGAAATTAATATTTGATTATGAATCATACATAGTTAATATTTACTACCACGCAGAGTCGGGAACCCCTTGATCCTTTAATGAAAGCAACCAATCTAGGACCCTTTCTCTAACACAATCCTTCCCATGGATTTCAAACAGAGAGCTTGGATCTTCAATCAATGCTTTACCAAAGAAGATTAATGGGGACCGTACAATCTTTCTGATGTGCAGGATCCTCCTTAGAGGCAAGCACAGAGCATACTTGAAGCCATGACATGATCACCAGAGGTACCCATTACAAGTTCGTTAAACCTGAGTTTAAGCCTCAAAGGTTAGGTTATGGGTATCCACTGTAAAGTTATCCCTCATGAAACCATGACAACATTACAAGCTCATAGAAGTGAAGCTTAGAAGCTCTTTAGACAAATAGTATTAGGGAAAGAGAGGTTTTAGAAAGCCATTAGAGGAGAAAACACAAAACTTTTATTTCTTTTAAGCTTAGTTTGCCTTACAAATTGGGAAGGCAGTCCCTTATATAGAGGTTCAGAGAGAAGCATCAGGTTCCTTGCTTTCTCATGAACGGACAAAAGACAAAAGCAAACTAATGACATAAAGTAAGGACATCGCAAAAGGTGATAGCACATGGGCAGAAACATTTGTGCAGTTTCCCACCACCTTTTGGCGTAAAAGACATACAATTTTGACTTAGGAGCACACACTTTTGACACAACTTACAATCAGCCAACAACTTTTGACTTAGAGGCACAACACTTTTTGACAAAAAGACACATAACTTACAATCAACCAACAACTTTTGATTTAGAGGCACACAACTTTTCAGAAAGCAGTTACAGGTTACATGTGATGTGATGGAGATAGATTGAGGTTGATGCAATCTTCATCGATTATTTCTCCATGTATGGGATGATGATATGTGGGTGTGATGAAGGGGTCATCATCTGTTTCCATCGGATCTTGAGAATCTGGCAAAGGGTAAGGTGGTTGCCTAGGAGCTAGTAATATGTATAAAATGGCATGGAGGATCTCAGGATAGAACTTAAAATCATTCATTTCATAGGGGAAATTGAGGAGTGGGAGCTTGTAATTGGGCAATGAGTTGAGAAAATCATGTAGAGTATCCCATCATATGCACTGTCCTGTGACCAAAGGAGATTCCTTGCTGAGTTGTAGAAATACGGTCTGTGTAGGATGAAGACACTATGAACAGTGGATGCAATCTGTGGTTCAAGCTTACAGAGGTTGTGATTTCCCATTAGATTGGTCAACTTTTTTCTCCAAGTGAGAACTGGGTTGAACCATTATAAAAAAGTCCATAGCAGAGAGCCTTGATTAGCTGGATCATGGAGATGAGCGTAGGTTTCCTGTAGAGGTATGAATACAACATGGACCTATAAAACAGAAACATAACACATATGCCATATATTGTTAGCAGAAAAATACGAAGGCTTGATGATGTATGGATTGAGGAAAGGATAAGAAGGAAAGGTGAGGTGGTGGCTTATCCTGTCTACATAAGATCTGAAGTGGGTCATGGCAAGAATTTTTAACTGGGCTAAGTTTAGATCCTGTGAAGGGATTTCAGGAGGGAAAAACATCTGAGTAGAGGCACTTAGATGAAGGATTTCTAGGGTAGAGGAGGAGGCCATGAAGATAAAAGGGATGGCTTGGTGGCCTAATATTAGGAAAGAAGTTTTCCGGGGGCGAGAGAGCATGCCGATAGAACATTGTGGTCGCCTTTTATATGTTTCACGGAGAAATCATATCTGGAAAACCAATCCTTTAACCTGAGAATTTTTGGATTAGGAAGAATCTTATATTTGAACTCAAGCATGTCGAGAAAAGATGAACTGTCCTTCTCAATGGTGAAATGCTTAGTTCTGACATAAAAGTCGAATTTCTGAATCCCATTCTTTACTGCAAGAATTTCTTTGAAGACTGTGTGATAGTGCTTCTGTTAATCCTTGAATTCCCCACTGGAGTCTCCACAAAAGGACCTACTTTTTTAATTTTTCTTCAAGTAATAATGCTCCCCAGTAATGGTCACTGGCATCAGTCTGCAGGATAAGATTTCCCATGGACGAAATAGTCAAGGGCGGTGGATTATCTACAGCTCTTTTGAGATGTTGGACAACCTTTTTCTGGTCAAGGCCCTATAAGGGTGGCTTTTTCTTCAAGAATATTGACAGGGTACTGGTAAAGTGACTAGCATATGGGATAAAATCTATGACATAGTTGATTATTCCAGGAAACTATTGGATTTGCTTTACCGATAGACCGTCATCAGGAAATTGCAATAATTCTCTAGCAAGGTGGGGTCCTGGACGGATGGTGCAGTGTGATATTTCCATTCCCAGAAAATCAATCTCACATTGGCCAATCATGCTTTTCTTTGCTGAAAGCATTATCCCATATTGTGATGCTAGCTGTTGGAAATGCTGAAGGAGATGATAATGATCCGTCTAGGACTTTGAGAATAATAAAATATCATCAATGTACTCTAGAGTACTGTGAAGAATGGGGTTAAAGATTTTGGTCATTGCTTTCTGAAACAGAGATGGAGAAATCTTCAAGCCAAAGGGTAATACAGTCCATTGAAACTGTTCATTCTGAATACAGAAGGTAGTTTTTATCTATCGTTCGGATGGATCCCAAGTTGCCAAAAGGCACCTTTTAGATCAAACTTGGAGAATATTGTTGCTTCAGCAAGATGAACAAACTGTGTTCTGGCTTTTGGAATAGGGAACTTATCATCCCTAACGAAAGTGTTAAGAGGTTTATAATCAATAACCAATCGTTTCTTTCCTCTAATCTTTTCTGACCTTTTTTCAACATAAAAAGCTTGACAAGCCCAAGATGAGCTAGTAGGCTCAATCAATCCTTGTTTAAGTAAAGATTGACATTCTTCTCTGGTGAGCTTAAGGTATGAAGGAGTCATACCTAGATGAGTGGCCCTAGTTGGACTAACATCTTCATTTAGTTTAAAAGGAATGTGAATAAAAAAGTCTTGATTTTTCCAGAGAGGATGATTATGGATGAACTGATCATGTCTTTGAACACGTAGTCTCAAAAGCTTTTCTTGGATCGATTGAAAATATGGAGAGGAATAAGAAAGAGAATAGATTTTGTTTATCGGCGTGAAGGGTTTGTATTCTCTTTTGAATTTGATTCCTGAAGGGAGAATCCTTAGGGATTTTGAAAGGCAGTAGACATCCCATTTGAGAAGAACATCTTTTTGAGGAAGTGGGCTACCAATAACATAAGTAGAAATGATGCAATTAGGAAGGAGTTGAATCCCAATTTTCTTTTTGGAAATCAGAGAAGTGGTAAAAATCTGATCACTTGTAGCTCTGAAAAATTGAGTATAGGGGGACCAACAATCAGAAGGTAGGACTTTAGGATCAACCATGGTCCTATGAGAACCAATATCAATATATGCAATGGTAGATATAGGTTTACCATACTTTTTAGTGAGAAACTGGATTTTGACATGAGGACTTATCAGAGATTGTTCAGAAGATAGCAAAGTTTGAACATTAAAAATATCTTCTGAAAAAGATTCTTCAAAATCAGAATCTTCTGAATCAGTGAGGACAAGGATAGTTTCCTCTGTCATTTCTTCTTGTTCTGATAGGATAAATTCAACATCAGCCTCAAGATCTTCAAATTGCAATTGTTGAGCCAATTTTGCAGATTTTCCTCTATGTTATGGACATTGTTTTGCATAATGACCTTTCTTCCTGCAAATAAAACATCAAAAAGATTTATTATGGCCTTATTTTGACTTTTTCTTGAAGAACCTAGATTGCTTTGATTTCCTCAAACCCCTTTTGGATTTATCAAAGCTGATTTCTTTGAAATGCTTTTTCTTCTGGGGACTGCAGATGCAATCTTTTTCTTTGCATTTGATCTGCAGATAAGGCTTTTTGCATTGCTTTGTAAACTTATGATTTTGCTTCAACATCTTTGAGAACAAATTATGAGTATCACATAGTTTTTCAAAAACAGAAAGGGCTAACTAGTGAATTTCTCCAATAGAGATTTCTCTGAGAGATCGTGAAAGAGATGAAATCTTTCTCTGAAGTTCTGGCTGGATATCTTCTGGTAAAGAATTAATATAAACTTGTCTGAGATTTTCATCATTAAAACCACCAAGAAGATAATATCGTCTGGACATTCTTTGATAATGGAAATCAAGGTCTTTCTTTTCAAGGAGTAGCATCTCATTTCAAAATACTCTTGTCTAACCTCGGTAGCATGAGCATCAGGGTCTCCAATAAACTCTCTATAAAGAGTTCCCAAAGCATAGGAGGGAGTCTGGGATTTAATGAATTGTATCTGTCTGTAATTGCCAAGACTTTGAAACCAATCTCTTAATGTTCCAGTAAATCTGGATGTGAATTCAATAAGAACTGTTTCTAAAGTATTCCTAGGTTTAGAGAATTGAAGATCAATCCATGCACCAAATTCACAAGTCCGGTCTCTCCATTTAATTGGAGGCAATCCTTCAAAAGAGAACCAAGAACCACTGGTGGGATTTTGAGGAATAAAATGTTGAGTAGTTAAATTAGCCTCATTAGGTTCTTCCACAATAGGAATTGTGGTGTTAGATTCCTTATGAAATTCTTGTGTCCTAGATGATCCAGGATCAGTAGGAGAAGCCATCATTATATAGGTGAGATCAGTAATCCCCTGCTCTGAGGAAGACAATGTTTCAGTGGAAATATCATTGTTACTGTCATCATCAAAAGGTAATTCAAGAATGAAGCCTGCAAGTAGAGATGGAGTCTGATCAAGAGGTAAAAAGGGCTTTTTAAGTTTTTAGTCAATAGACTTGGAGGGCAAGGGTGTTGCTAGGATTAGAGATTTTGAAGAAATGGGTTCTGGTGGGATAAGAGAGTGTCTCTTAATGAATTCAACCGTTGATTTGAAATGCTTGGAATAATCTAGTAGGTAGGATGGAGATGGAGGTGACTGAGAGATCAAAGAGTAAGGAGGAGTATAGGGGAAAACTTTAGGAATATAGGTAGATGGTGGGGATAGATGATGGTCTTGCTCTATCTGAGATAATTGGTGTAACGACCTCAAAAGGACACTGGGGTAATCCTGTATACAGTAATAATACCTACGCAATGGAAACATAAATTATACATCCATATATACCATACAATACCAGAAATATGTATTTCTAAACTATAACTATATAATACATCTCTATCCAGTAATATAAACCCACCCCAAAAATACAAAACTCTGCACCAACTTACCCTGAAACTAGGGTAACCGAGAAATCTCAATCCGCGAGCCTGATCTGCTCGCTTAACTGGCTCACCTAAAAAACGTTAGAATAATAAGGTGAGACAACACTCAGTAAGTGGAAATATGCTATTACTAGCGTGTGACGACTAAGTTATATATATACTTTAAATAACATCTGAGCTGTAATAAAGGATAGATCTGTAAAGCATATCTTATATTTTTCGCAGTTTTAAACATAACTGTATCATCTGAGTTTTCTACTTTTCATACTACTAATATCATACTATATTTATAAAATACTGTAAAACTGTATACATATACATAACTGTATTTTATCCTTGGAACTTTGAATCTCATGATTTAACCCCTCATGATAGGGTTGTGCAGCCTATAGGCTAGACTTAACCTGGTCGGTCCTCCATGTAAGTCATTATACTCTATACTACCTCAGTCCAGCCAAACTGCATCCACTCCTACGCTCAAGACTGGCTGCTACCTCGTCAAATTGGCTCACTCCACCCAGCGAACTGGGGAGCTGCATCCTCTCTGAGCACAGTTTGATGGTACCCACACACTATCTGTGATATGTTGTTGCACTCCATCTGTATTAGCAACAGTACCGTGCTCTGTATTCAGTATTTGTATCTATCTGTAATCTTTTCATAGGGATCTGATACTATATATATACATATATACTCTTTTACTGATTTCATCATGTTTCCAAAATAACCATAACACTATAATTTTGTACTGTAAAACTATATCATCTGAATAACTGTAGCATCTTGATGCTATATTGTATAATATGTCTATATCATCTATCTGTATACTCTGAGTGTTATAACATTTAGGAAAACATGGCATTTTATAAATACTATACATACCGATCTGAATAAGCATCTGTATACATATATATATATATATATATATCTGTCTATGAAACTATCTCAATAAAAATTATATATGTACATATATCTATCTGTATAATATCTATAAATATCTGGCTATATCTGTTTGCTCTATATAACTTCACATACTAGAAAAAAACTGTATAAATTTCTACATCAAATATTATCTACTTAGGCCACACATATTTTAAAAACACATATTCTGTAAAAACTACATAATAACTGGTGTACATGCACATTTGTAAAATTTCTATTAATATAATCAAATCTCTTAACATAGCATATTTCCCTTAGTTTCTGAAAAGCTCTCACTGAACTCTAGCCCTACACCCGTAGGGTTCTCCACTCAACACCCTGAAAATGACATCCGAGAATAAAATATTAATATTTTATTGTATACAACATTTCCTATAACTGCAGAGAAAACATATTCTAAATAAAACACCTTACCCTGAATTTGGGATGAATTTCAAACCACTTCCACCGATGATCAGTTCCAACAGACTTGCAGAGAACTTCGTCAGGAGCGTCGTGGTGGCCTCAGATCTTCAATCCGGGGAGAAACGAACCCGTAATCGAAGAGAGAAGGAGTGGGAGACATTTTAGAGAGAGGGAGTGTGTTTGCTACGCCAGTTTCAGCAAATTAATTTCGGCATTTACTATTTATAGGGCCGGATTCGTCGACGAGACACGTCACCTCATTGACAAGTCCTAAAGAAGTTTTGTCGACGAGCCTTCTCTCCTCATCTACGAATTTCAGACAGTCATATACCCCCTCTCGGTATCTTACCTTGAATCCCTTGTGTTCGTCGACGAGAATCTTATTAATTTCTTGGGTTATTACATTCTCCCCTCCTTATAAAATTTCGTCCTCAAAATTTACTATCTATATCATTATTTATCATCTCATAATTCCTTTCAAAGGAGCTACTTTCAAGAATACCAGATCTCCTACTTCAAACTCTAATTCCCGGTGGCGAGTGTTTGCGTAGCTTTTCTGCCGACTCTGTGCGGTACTGATTCTTTCTTTGATTAGTCGGACCTTTTCATACACTTGCTGAACAATCTTTGAACCCAAAACTCGCCTCTCGCCTACCTCATCCTAGAAAAAAGGAGAACGACATCTCCTGCCATACAGTACCTCGTATGGAGCCATGCCGATATTAGTCTGGTAGCTGTTATTATAAAAAAATTCAACTAGTAGTAGAAACTAAGTCCAGCTACCCCAAAAATCTAGTACGCAAGCACGAAGCATATCTTCTAATGTCTGGATCGTCCTCTCGGTCTGTCCATCGATTTGGGGGTGAAAAGCAGTGCTGAAAGCTAACTGTGTACCCATAGCTTCCTGAAAAAATTTTCAAAATCGTGAAGTAAACTGAGGATCTCAGTCTGAAACTATGGATACCGGAACACCATGGACGCGAACTATCTCCTGAACATATATTTCTGCCAATTTGTCCGTGGAACAACTGACTTTAATCGGAATGAAATGAGCGGTCTTCATCAAACGGTCCATAACCACTCAAATCGCATTCAACCCTTATTGTGCCAATGGTAATCCCGTAACGAAATCCATCGAAACGTGATTCCATTTCCACTCTGGAATAAACAATGGCTGCAACTACCCTGCTGGTCTCTAGTGCTCAGCTTTAATTCGCTAGCACATCAAGCACAGATGTACAAATTCAGTTATCTCTCTCTTCATTCCACTCCACCAAAAGTACTCCCGCAGATCCTGATACATTTTAGTGCTACGTGGATGTATAGTGTATAGGGACCTGTGAGCCTCCTCCAATATAGTTCTCCTGATCTCAGTATCTATAGGAACACAAAGCCTAGTATGGAACCGCAGGGCTCCGTCATCTGATATGCTGAATTCCTCACCCTGATCATCTCATACCCTAGCCATTACCTTTGCCAACTCTGCATCATCACTCTGAGCTGTAATCCTCTCGTATAGCGTAGGCTGAACCACTACACTGACAATGACTACCTGAGGACTCTCCTCTATTAACTTTATGCTGAGTCGCTCCAAATCCACCAAAATTGAATGTGAAATCTCCATGGCCACCAGTGTTGGTTCCCCTGATTTCCTGCTCAGAGCATTTGCTACCACATTCGCTTTCCCTGAGTGGTAACTAATGGTATAATCATAATTTTTAATGAGTTCTAGCCACTTTCTTTGCCTCATATTTAGTTCTTTCTGGATAAAGAAATATTTCAGGCTCTTGTGATCTGTAAAAATCTCGCACTTCCCACCATATAAATAATGCCTCCAGATCTTAAGAGCATATACAACAGCTGCTAACTCCAAATCATGCACAGGATAATTCTTCTTATATTCTTTAAGCTATCTAGAAGCATACTCAATAACTCTACTGTGCTGCATCAACACGCATCCAAGTCCCTTCAGGGACACATCACTGTATATTACAACCCGTCCTCCCCTGAAGGAAGAGCCAGTACTGGAGCTGAAACTAACCGCCGCTTTAACTCCTAAAAACTCTACTCACAGCCATCGGTCCAATCAAACTTCACATTTTTTCTCGTAAGTTGTGTTAATGGATCAGACAACCTAGAGAAACCATCCACAAAGCGTCGGTAATAGCCTTCCAATCCGAGAAAACTTCTAACTTCTTAAATACTTCCGACCTTTCCCAACTCACCACAACCTCTATCTTACTCGGATCAACTGATACTCCCACTTCAGAGATCATATGGATGAGAAAAGTAACCTGCCTTAACCAAAACTCACACTTTTTGAATTTTGCATATAATTTTATTTTCCTTAATACCTACAACACCAGTCTCAAATAATGCTTGTGCTCCTCAAAACTTCTCGAATAGACCAGTATATCATCAATGAACACAACCACAAACTAATCTAAGTATTGATGGAACACCTGATTCATTAAGTCCATAAATACTGCAGGTGCATTAGTCAACCCAAATGGCATCACAAAGAACTCGTAATGCCCATATCCGATATGGAATGCGATCTTCGATATATCTTCTGCTCTAACATTCACCTGATGGTAACCCGACCGCAGGTTCATTTTGGAGTAAACCTGGGTCCCCTGAAGTTGATCAAATGAATCATCGATCCTAGGGAGAATGTATTTATTCTTGACTGTCAGTTTGTTTATCTCCGTGTAATCGATACACAACCTTATGGTCTCGTCCTTCTTTTTCACGAATAGAACTAGTGCTCCCCAGGGCGACACAATGGGTCTGATAAAACCTTTATCCAGCAATTCCTATAATTAATCTTTCAATTCCTTCAACTCAACTGAAGCCATACGATACGGTGCTTTAGATACCAGTGCTGACCCCGACAAAAAATCTACGGTAAACTCAATCTCACGGTCAGGTGGCAAACCAAACAATTCTTTTGGAAAGACGTCTGGGAATTCTATCACTACTGGTATGTTGGCTTGTTTTAATTCTTATTTTGGCAATTCTTTCATGTATGCGACATACCCCTGGCAACCACCCTGTAGCAACCTCCTCACCTGAATAGCCGACACCAGCTGTGGTGAGGCACGTATACGTGAACCCACAAATCTGTATTCTTGCTCGCCAGGGGGTCTGAAAATCACTACCTTCTGGTGGTAATATATACTGGCATGATGAGTTGCTAGCCAATCCATACCCAATATCATGTCAAACCACTGCATATCTAGGACCACGAGATCAGCTGGTAATGCTCTCTTTAGAATACTTACTAGAAAATCCGAAGCACCTTCCTGCATTTTACCGCCGATTCCATCGGCGTACCCACATATAATTCTACATCTAATAGCTGGGTTTTTACCCCACTTATTCTGATATACCCCGCCGATATAAAAGAGTGGATGACACCTATATCAAACAAAACAACAATTTTATATGGTAAAGCAGTAAGTGTAGTGACCCGAAGAATAATATTATTTTATTAATAAAAAGGGAGAGAAAATGGAAACAAGAACAGAAGAAGGCTGTAGACTACATTCGTCGACGACATTGCATTTTGGAGATAATAATAATAATAATAATAATAATTTAAAGAAATTGCCAGAATTCGTCGACGAATATAGGGGTTCGTCGATGAGTGCATAAGGAAATTCGTCGATGAATACAGGGTTTCGTCGACGAGAAACTACCGAGCGAAGAATGGGCTGCTCTAAATTTTGTCGACGAATACAGGGTTTCGTTAACGAATTTAATGAAAGACTCTTCGACGACGAGGTGACGTGTCTCGTCGACGAATCTGGCCCTATAAATAGTGCAAACTCATATTTTTATTCAAATTTCAGTGCCCACTCTCTCTCCTATGAACCTTCTCCCTTCTCTCTTCGATTTTGGCCCCACCAGTCGCCGGATAGACGATCTAAAGCCACAACGACATTCCTAGCGGAGTTCTCTTCAAGTTTGCTAGGGCGGATCGTCAGTGGGATCAAGTTGGAATTCATCCCAAATTCAGGGTAAGGTCTTTTAGCCCATTTTTGGCATTATGATTGTCATAGGAAATGATGCAGGCAAAAAAATACTAATATTTTGTTTTGAAAAATGTTATTTTCAGGATGTTGTATAGGAGGCCCTGTGGGTGTTAGGCTAGTATACCATAGAGGCTTTCCAGTAGTCAAGTAAGAGAAATATGCTATGCTAGGTATTTTTTAAAACATTATACAGTTTATTAAATTATGAAAATTATGTATTAAAGTATGGTGTGGTTTGAGAATATGAATATAATACGGAGTTATTTTTATGAATTTCAGTACCATGATTTTATGAATTCTAGTACGATGATTTTATGAATTTTAGTACGATGATTATATGAATGCTAGTACCATGATTATACGAATCTTAGTACTATGATTATGCAGTTATCAGTGTTATGATTATACAGTTCTCAATATTATGACGTATGAAATACAGTACAGTTTATATAGTATCATGGTTATTACAGCTATTTCAGAATCATGGTAAATCAGATAGTTGTATATAGAGATATATTATGTAGTATCAGACCTTATTGGACTATGCAGTTACAGATCACGGTACCATTGCTACAGATATTATGTTATGTTATGAGTGCAACCACCTATTTAGATAATACGTAGTAGTAGGTCGATCACCTAGGCCCTTGACGTGGACAGGCTCCCCATCAAATATGGGTTTAGGTGGGCAGATCGACCGATGGAGTATAGTGATTTATTCCTAGTTGGCCAGCCAGGGTAAATCCCGCCTACGGGCCGCACAATCTTGTCATGAGGGATTAAATCATGACACACAGTTATCCACAGGGAAAGTTTTCAGTTACTATTACGTATGTATAGATTTACAAAAACAGGGAACATACTTATGTATAATAGAAGTATTTTGAATAGTAACCTACGATACTGTTATGTTAAGGAACATGGAAAGGGGGTAAATTTTATTACTTATACTGTATTTACATATTCAGTTATACATGTTTATATGAAAACGAATTTTCATGATATAGTAGCTCATTTGCCACACACTAGTAATAACATATTTCATCTTACTGAACGTTAGCTCATCCTAGTGTTGAATTATTTTTCAGGTGATCCAGGTAGGCGAGCAGATCAGGCTCGCAGATAAAGGGGCTTCAGTAGTGCCCTGTCAGTGAAGTAAGTATTGTGGAGGATTTTTGTATGTCCCAATATAGTTGAGGGCATTTTAGGAACAAATATATGTGTATATTTTGGGGGAACATGTTAGTACTCTGGTATTGGTATTGTATATTCATATTTACATATGGTTATGTTTATTTGAATTTTGCTTCTTGCTGCTTAGGTTAATGATTGGGTTTACCCCCAGTATGGTATCAGAGCATGTAGAATGTTATAGATTATTATAGTATATAAAAGAAAAAAAACCAGTTAATTAAGCAGGTCGTTATAGTAAGGGTACCTGTGATTATGTCTCCATCTGTCTCAGTGTCTCCCGGCGTCAACGCATAGACCATTGCCGGTGCAGTATTCCTCTACTAACCTCCGTGAGGCGCCTAATATCCACCTTGAAATGGTCTGGGAGCCAGTGCATAATTAGACGGCATCTAACACGATCGAGCCATATGATCGGGCCTCCCACAGCGATAACAAACGTTCTCCCCCAGTTAGCACTCACCAGGATGTCTCCGTCCGCATCTAGGACAAATGGCAGGAAGTTGTCCGCCCTGAAATACACCGTACTCTACCATCTGTCTCTAGCCTTTACCGAATCTACCTCCTTTCCAAGGGCCTCGGCTGGGACCCACCTAAAAACTCGAGGGTGCGGTCCTCTTCTTCTGACTCTGAATCTCAGTCTCTCTCGGTAGACTCTCCTCTGCTATAATAGCCCTATCAACCAATTCTAAAAAATCTTGGATCCTCAACATTGCCACCTGCATGAAAATATCCCGCCTCAGATTTCTCTCAAACATTTTAGTCTTCTGCACTTCATCTGGGACAATATAGGGGCAAAAACCCGATAGCTCGATAAATCTCGCCGCGTATTGCTGGACTGTTAACGATCCCTGGGACAGACTCAGAAACTCCTGTACTCAAGCCACTCTGACTGAGGCAGGATAGTACCTATTGAAGAACACCTCCCTGAATCGAGCCCAGATCATCGGCACTAGAATCACCCTCTGCTCCTCCAATAGTCTAATGGTCGTCCACCATCTCTCAGCCTCCCCTGCCAATCTATACGTAACGTACAAAACTCTCTACTTAACGGTGTAGTGAAGTACTGTCAGATTCTTCTCTACCTCCTACATCCAGTTCTTCGCCATTGCAAGGTCACCTGCTCTAGAAAACGTTAGTGGGTTCATCTACATAAATTTATCTATGGTACATCCATAGCTAGAGATGGACCTCCCTACTCCCTAGAGCATCGAGCTATCTCAGTCATAACTTATTGAGCCACACTACGTAGCACAGCATCTGAATCTCCACCTCTTGTGCCAAAAGGATCCGCTCTCTCATCACGATTGGTAAGAGCGCTACTGCCTCTTGGGTCCATCCTGAAAATATATAGAATACCATTTCAAAATCCAATTTTCCATTTAAACCCAACTTATTCCATTTAACTAAAACTTCAAATCCTCTATTAACCATCCCTCCAGATCCTAACCCCAAAATCCAATCCTGCAACCCAAATACACGACCCGTTGATAGTTTACTATGATTTTCTGAAATCGTCACCTTAGGAAAAACACAGAAACCACCACGAAAATCTTGTATCCAAATCACAGAACAAAACCTCAAATCCTTTTTCCTATATTCTGGTATTGTTTCCCACTGCACTCTAGAGTCTACAGAACCTAGCAACCTAAGCTCTGATACCAAAATGTAACGACCTCAAAATTTAAATCATTTCATATTATTTTTTTTTATAAACACATATGAGCTACTCTAATACCCTTTCTATGAAAATCTCAAGCCTCAAAAGGACACTGGGGTAATCATGTATACAGTAATCATACCTACGCAGCAAAAACATAAATTATACATCCATATATACCATACAATATCAGAAATCTGTATTTCTAAACTATAGCTATATAATACATCTCTCTCCAAAAATATCTATCCCAAAAATACAAATCTCTGCACCAACTTCCCCTGAAACTAGGGTAACCGAGAAATCTCTATCCGCGAGCCTGATCTGTTCGCCTAACTGGCTCACCTGAAAAACGTTAGAATAATAAGGTGAGACGATGCTCAGTAAGTGGAAATATGCTATTACTAGTGTGTGGCGAATAAGTTATATATATACTTTAAATAACATTTAAGCTATAATAAAGGATAGATCTGTAAAGCATATCTTACATTTTTTGCAGTTTTAAACATAATTATATCATCTGAGTTTTCTACTTTTCATACTACTAATACCATACTATATTTATCAAATACTGTAAAACTGTATACATATACATAACTGTGTTTTATTCCTGAAACTCTGTATGTCATGATTTGACCCCTCATGATAGGGTTGTGCAGCCCGTAAACGGGACTTAACATGGTCGGCCCTCTAGCCAAGTCACTATACTCTACATTACCTCAGCCCGGCCAAACTGCATCCACTCCTAGGCTCGGGACTAGCTGCTACCGCATCAAACTGGCCCACTCCACCTAGCGAACTGGGGAGCTGCATCCTCTCCGAGCACAGTTTAACGGTACCCACACACTATCTGAGATATGCGGTTGCACTCTATCTGTATTAGCAACGGTATCGTGCTCTGTATTTTGTATCTATATCTGTCAGTAATCTTTTCACAAAGATCTGATACTATATATATACATATATACTCTTTTACTGTTTTCATCATGTTTCCAAAATAACCATAACACTATAATTCTGTACTATAAATACTGTATCATCTGAATAACTGTAGCATCTTGATGTTATACTATATAATCTGTCCATATCATCTGTCTGTATACTCTGAGTGTTATGGTATTTAGGAAAACATGGCATTCTATAAATACTATACATATTGATCTGAATAAGCATCTGTATTTATATATATAGTCTGTGAAACTATCTCAATAAAATTGTATATGTACATATATCTATCTATATAATATTTGTAAATATCTGGATAGATCTGTATGCTCTGTATAATTTCATATACTGGAAAAAAACTGTATAAAGTTCTACATCAAATATTATCTACTTAGGCCACACATATTTTAAAAACACATATTCTATAAAAACTACATAATAACGGGTGTACATGCACATTTGTAAAATTTCTATTAATATAATCAAATCCCTTAGCATAGCATATTTCCCTTACTTAGTTTCTGAAAAGCTCTCACTGAACTCTGGCCCTACCCCCATAGGCTTCTCCACTCAACACCTTGAAAATGACATCCCCCAGAACAAAATATCAGTATTTTCCCATATACAACATTTCCTATAACTGCAGGGAAAGCATATTCTAAATAAAACACCTTACCCTGAATTTGGGATGAATTTCAAACCACTTCCACCGACGATTACTCCAGCAGACTTGCAGAGAACTTCGTCAGGAGCGTCTTGATGGCCTCAAATCTTCAATATGGCAAGAAACGGACCTGGAATCGAAGAGAGAAAGAGTGGGAGATGTTTTAGAGAGAGAGTGTGTGTGTTTGCTGCGCCAGTTTCTACAAATTAATTTGGATTTTTACTATTTATAGGGCCGAATTCATCGATGAGTCACGTCACCTCGTCGACGAGCCCTTAAGAAGTTTCGTCGATGAGCTTTCTCTCCTCATCGACAAATTTCAGACAGTCATATACCCCCTCTCGGTATCTTCTCGTCGACAAAACCTGTCCTCGTCAACGAGCTCCTCTTGTATCCTTGTCGACAAATTCCCTGTGTTCGTCAACAAGAACCTTATTAATTTCTTGGGTTATTACAATTGGTCTTTAAGCCTTTTGATTTCTGATTCTTTTTCATCAAATATTGTTCCATAGTATCCTGCAGAAATATATTGCCTGAGCTCAGCATCAAGACTTTCAATTCTTCTTTTGAGATCAGAATACATAGCTTCAATTGTAGAATCAAGGTGAACAAGGCATTGGTCCATTTGAGTGCCATGATGTATAATCTTATCAACCTTATGAGTAATGGCAGATAAAGTTGTATTCTGGGATCTGGCATTCTGAGTTTGCTAGTTCAAGACTTGTTCGGCCTATGAGGGAAGTTTTGTGGAACCATCTGGTTAGACTTCAGAGGGTTGAACGAAAGGTCTAGAATAAAGGTTGGATTCTGTATATGACCTTGGTTTCAAAAGGGGAAAATGTTTGTCATATGGGGAAGCCATGAAACAGGGAATTGGTTGTGAATGGGTCTGGTTAAAACTAGGGTTTAGAATTAAATTTTCTGGAGGATTTGAAGGAATTAAGCCTTCTTGTTTGAGGATTTCAAGAGCTCTTTAATATATCCATAGAGGCTTAGGTTTAGTAGATGATTTTTGAATTCGTATGCATGGACTGTTTGGATCATCAGGTCTTTTGTGAATAGTGGGAGGTCTGTATGTTGCTCTGGTTTCATTTTTGTGTGAAGAATGGCAATCACAATCAGGATCACACATGGAAGGATCAACATCCCAGATAAAATGTCCTTCAATTTTGTCAGTGTAGATGGGAGATTCGTTTATTTCAACACTGCTTAAAGGAATATCTTCCTCAAAAGTAACTGGTTTTATCATCAGAGATTGGAAAACTGGAGGTGTGCTAGATGAAACCATATCTTTTGGATTAAACACAGTTTTCATAGTTCCATCTGTAAGTCTTTGAAATTTTGGATTTGTAAGATGGATAGGTGTTGATTGCTGGTGAAGTTGCTTATAACTGGTAATCCATTCCAGAGGAATAAGTTGTTTTAATTCTTCTTTGGAAATCTGTTGTGGAATTTGAAAGATAGTGGGAACATCATCTTCTCTTTCAGTAGTAATTAGAATTGTGTCTTCAGATTGTCCCGGGAGAGGGAGATCAACTGCATGATCTTGAAGTCTATAGATCAACTGATGATGAAGATTCGACATGTAGGCTAAGGAAACCTGCGAAGCACCGGTAATTTGAAGCTGAACCTTTATACAATTCCTCAGATTCTTGTCTCTTAGAGGAATATTAAAATTGGGGAAAAAGGTGAGACAAACGCTACCAACTTGAAGAGTGGTAAGCGAAGTTCCAATGCTGCATGCTCATACTGGGTATAGGTAGTACTAAGAAGGGTAATCCTGGTTGTAACAGGAAGTCCTTTACGGCCATGAAGAGTAAGAAGAAGTTGAACAACTCCAAAGTGAAGGTGAGTATAACCTTCTCTAGTCCATTGATTGATCAGATCCTGGTCAAGCTCAAGATCAACGTACTACTTTCTGGAGGAAGCTGGGATAATACATTTGTAACGCCCCGAACCCTTAAACCCGGTCCGGTGTGTTATACTTGATTAAATCCCGATAATTCATAATTAAATCATACATGCGTAGCGGAAAACATAACTATGATCCTCAATTATACAAATAATACTAAAGTTCTCTAATTCTATCCATAATCCATAATAACCATCCATCACCTGCATTTCCATATATACATATATCTCCAAAACATTTCAGTATTCACAACACCAGTATGTTTCACAACCATTCATACCTTAGAAGACTTAAAACATAAAAACATAAAACATAACTTATATACATCCCAAAATTATCATCAAAATTTTTATACCCTATTCTCTTTCTATAACCCGAAAAATGCTATCAACTTTGAACTTCTCTAAGCTCGTTTACGTAGTGGTCCTGGAAAGAATCAATTCGTAATCGGGTGAGACACATCTCAGTAAGGGAAAGAAACAATATAAATTAAAACAGCGTATGGTCAACATGAGATTATAATGAACATTTTAATATCATTTGCAAACCATTAACATAAATTTTGAAATCATATTTCTGAACCTAATCATACACAAGCAAATATTTACCCACGAGACTACCCAAGGATAGGGGTGATTACCCGCCCATACAAGTAGCACCCCTTTGCTCTAATATATTAGGCAACCCGAATGTCACAACTGAAGCATACCAAAGCACTCACCTTACTCTGTAAGCCTTCAAGTGATAGATTAATCTTATACTCACACAATTTATACAAAGGTTTACTAGCGAAGGCCCCCAAGAATAAGGAAATCTACCCGCCCATACAAGTAGTTTCCCTCTGCCCTAGTGTGTTATGCAGCGTACTACTACATCTGATACTACTAGTGCACTCGCCTTTCTTAGTAAGCCCTCAAACGAGGAGTTTGCCTCGCCCTAAAGTAACATTTTCTACTAACATAAATACTTGATAATATCATAATGCATTGTTCTTTCTATCGTTATTCAACCATCCATATCTGTTCATGTTCATAACTTTAGCATTTCATAACATTTCACTTTAGGCAACCTTTAACATTTTACATCGTTCACATTTCATATTTCACATCCAAATCATTCACATTTCCATTTCATTCATTTTCATTTCATTCATTCGTACTCCCACTCCATTTAGCTGTCATCAATTAGTCTACTGCTCCTTTGAGCTGTCATTGCATACATGGTTGCATTATCAAACACAAGAAACATGGTCCGTATAACATTTCATTATCAATGCATTTCTTACATAACCTGCATCTCATACATATAACATACATTTACACAACATTACCATCTACTCATGCCACACAATTTTAGCAATAAAATTCATACATTACCTGTAAAATAAGTCAACCATCATTTAATGTTTATTTACTGAAAATACCTTTCATTTCTTACATAATTATCCTGAAAATATATTCCACTTTCATCAGTTCATTTTCACATGTAAATAGCTAAATAAGCAGCCCTAAGTTTAAAAAACATAATTTACATGATTGGCATTTTATACCCACATGAAAACTCATATACATATATAACATAGTCCATTTTTATTTAATTCATAAAAATCTGATTTAATATATATAATTTCCCCCTTACTTAAATCTTTGAACTACACCAATAGGTATCCCAAACTGATGACTGTGATGCTCACTCGGTCCCTAGTTCAAAAACCTTAGTTTAATCAAATAAATTTCAAATAAACTACTATTTCTACATTTTCTCAACTTAATAACCTTAAATAGCCTTTTAAAAACCCAAAACTAAGAATTCAGGTCCTTACCTCAACTTAAGAGCATTTCCCAAAAAGCTTAGTTTAAGAAACTGATTCACTAGATGTGTAGAGAATCTTCCCTAGAACATCGTAGCGACCTCTAATCGTCGATTCGGGCTGAATTCGAGCCGGATTCTTAGAGTGAAGTGAGAGAGACGATTTTAGAGAGAGAAACGAATGAAAAATGTTTTCCTTCGCAAGAAAGCAACCTTAGGTTTTTATATACTCATCCTTGCCACGTGGACTTGTCGACGAGAAGATAGGACTCATCAACGAGGCACTAAAGAACACTCGTTGACAAGGCCATGAGATCGACAATGAGTTTAAGAACAGCCAAAACCTCTCGATTAATCCTCGTCGACGGGACATACTTACTCGGAAACAAGGCACACAACATCACTCGTCGATGAGAAAATCCTGCTCATCGACGAGGACCTGCTTATTATCCCTTTTCAAATTTCTTTTCCCTTTCTTCTATTCCCCTTTTCCTTTATTTCTCATTTATCTTTTTCATCTATTATTTTTCCCAATTATTTTATCATTACAATTTTTCGGGCTATTACAACATTTATCAAGGGTTGTAGTTTGGATATATTCTTTAACATGGGGTCTATTGTGGGAAACAAGGAGAGTACGAACTTGACTGACTAGAGATTTCTTTCTTTTAAAAATATTATAAGGATTTATAAGAGGAAGAGAGGTTTCCTGAATCTGAGTAAAGTTAGGCTAATTCAACTACTCAATATTTTATTCCTCAAAATCCCACCAATGGTTCTTGATTCTCTTTTGAAGGATTGCCTCCAATTAAATGGAGAGACCAGACTAGTGAATTTGGTGCGTGGATTGATCTTATATATATATAATTCAACCAAGATAAAATAAAAAATAGATATTATTTACTTATTCTAATCACAGGAACAATACTTTTACTGTGCTTGGTAGTGTGGATTTCAAGAATTCAAACTGCTACATCATGAGATTTAAAAATAAAAAAATAACCCACTTCTCTGGCTCTAAATTCTCAATATTATTACTTGCACTTGTCAACATGAAATATTTATTGACCAAATTTTAAACTGACCTCCTTAATTAAATTTTTTTCGTCCTTTCTCTTCTTAATAAAATTACTTGTCCTTAATAAAGCGAGAACGCTAAAAATGAAAAAGGAAAAGTCAATGTAAATAAGACTATGTAAAAAAATTGACTTGTTTGAGATCAAGACTTAAAAATTCAATTTATCAGCATTGACCCCAATTTTTCCCTTTTAAAAACCCAAAAAAAAAAAAAAATCAGATTTACTAATCTCCTCCCTTCTTCAAGTTTCAACGCTCGTGTTCCATTGATTATTATAAGTAGCTCGTCCACCTTCATTAATTTGCATGACTAGCTAGCCTGCATGTGAACCCCAAAATAAATTAATGAAGGATTGACAATTTCCAAACTCAACCTCCTAGCTAGCTAGCTTACCTTGTGTAGTTAAACAACTTGACTAGCATGAGTTTCACTAGCTAGCTTTTAGGGTTGGAGGTTTTCTCTAGCTCTTCTTACATTTTCTCTTTATTTTGTTGATTTATGGCTCAAAAGAAGATTTTCTTATATCGAGGGTTTGGAATCCCCGAGGTCACAAAAGGCAGAATCGGTCTATCCTACGTAAGATTCAATATTTTATTTTAAGTTAAAGCATATTATAATATCATTTTAATGTTATATGAGAGTATTTTAAGAATTTTTCCATGTAGATTACATGTATATATAGTTGAGGGTTGAAACTATAATGCAAATCTCATTTGCGACGCTCAGATTTTTTATACCATTTTTTTAAAAAAAAAAACCACATATATCGGCCACGTCAACCTTTGATACCATAATACATAACCCGACCCATAAATGAGTACCGGGTATACATCATACTCACATATATATAATCCTAAAAGCGGAAGTCATTTCATATACATATATACATCCCACAGCGAATACACATACAGAGTGTCAACCGACCAAAGGATTATATATCAACATACATACCAAAATAACAAAACTCTAGGGGAATCATCCATCCCTAGTTTATACACTTACCCTCTAAGTCAGGGTCCCAGCTCAACTCTATCTGGAAGCTTTATCACCAGCTCAATCTTGGTTTCCTGAAATATTTAAATGGTTAGGTGAGACACATCTTAGTAAGACGGAATAAATTATCTACAGTGTGTGGTAATACGAGTTTCATTATATCATAACATATAAGCATACCAATGTTAGTATTTTTTAAGAAAATATATCATTCCACATTTATTATTGTATAGATATACAAATGAAGCTTTCAAAAGCATTTACTTTCATTTCGACAATCATTCAATATAACCCAAATTTACGCATGAAGTTCCCGAGAATATGGAAACTTACCTGCCCATACAAGCAGCTTCCCTCCACCTTCATATCGTTTGCAGCCTAGCTCGCTTTACCCGGGTTCAATTACAACTGATACTTATCAGATCACTCACGTTACTTAGTAAGCCCTCAGATGTTGTGTTTTACTTCACTTTAATTATTTATTAACTCATGCTATTCATTTCCTATTTTATTCTTATTCCCTTTTCATGTTCATTTCCATTTCTAATTCTTTTTCTTTTCCATTTCCATTTCTAGCACATGAGTTTCCTTGGTAACCCACACTGTCATGTCTGTAACTCATAGCTGCCCTGAGAATTTTTCTCTCCATGCTATGCTTTCCCCTATGGTCAGGGTTGTACGACCTGAAGGTTAGACTTAACCACGACTGGCTGTCCCGGTTAAGTCAAATTTCATCACATATCTCATGTCTATAGTATGATCAGCCGGCCAAAGCCTTGACCCGAACTCAGGGGGCACAACAACTCTACAATACGGCTCAGCCTACTACCACGCCACATGCTCCACGAGTCCGTGTGATTGCACTACTCCACTAGCAACGGTACCATGCTCTCAATATCATAACCCAACATTAGGGTTTCCATATCCAATTATCAGGGTTTCACTACCACATACCAACAATCATTATGTGGTAATGGCATTTCATCCATTTCATGTATGTATTCCCCGTACAGAATTCCACATTTCATTTTTCACAATTTAGAATACATATTGCAAAATTAACATGCAATATTCATATTTCCCTTTTCCATATTTCTTATCATCATGTTTCACATATTCACATTTCTCATATTCAGATTGCAGAATTTTATGTTGCAGTATACACATTACAAAACCAGTATTCTCAACACATTTATCATTTCAATGGTACTTTCTCAATTCATGATTCATTTCACCACATTTATCATATGAATATCTCTTTTTACAAATATTCAATGTTTCTCAAATACATTCACATATTTCACATTTCCCCGTTTTCTCAGAAAATACATTTCCTGCATATTTCACTTTCATCATTTTTCTACAATTCAATTCTCATATCATAACACATTTCAATATCACATATTCCACAGGATAATTCATTTATCCTAGTTTAAACCTTTCCAACATAATTCATATGTTACACAAATTTCGTCTGATATTTATATTATAAATAAATTTTAGGTAAAATATCATATACCATTTCACATATTTTTCAATCCATAATTTACATAAAAATTCTGTTATAATTTATTCCCCTTACCTTACTTACTGAGATGTTCACAACAACACCCAATTTGACGCTTCTCAGCGTTCTCAGCTCAAAAGCCTAAAAATCACATCTTTACCAAATTAATCACCTCATTTCCCACAACAAATTTCAGTATAATACTACCTACAATTCAAATATCCCAAACAACTCATAATATCCTTAAATTCCTTACTCACCCTGATTATAGGATGGTGTCCAAGTTGTCCTAACCAACGAACTACTCCAGAAGATTTGAAGAGAATCTTCCCAGGTGTAGCATGGTACTTTCCGATCGTCGATTCGGGCTTTAACGAAACCGGAATTCTAGAGAGAAGGGAAGAGGGATGATTTTAGAGAGCGAGAGACCAATTGCATGAAATTTGCTCGCTGAAATCCCAAGGTTGGTGCTTTTACAAGGCGCGGATTCGTCGACGAAATTCAGACTCCCCTAAACCACCCTCGGTAAGTTCTCGTCCACGAGACACGCGTCCATGTGGATGAATCCAATAAGCATGTTTATCGATGAGCACTCTACACTCGTCGATGAGACCCTGCTGAATCCCATTTTTTCTCCTTTCTTTTATTATTTATTCGCTGTAATTCTTAAGGTCTCTACATCATTGACAACATTGAAGTTTCGTAGAGACTAGAGAATCCTTGATCATAAGCACATTAATGAACAATATAAAGTATTACGTTTTTTTTTTTCTATTTTTAATGAAAATGTGAAAAAATACATATATAATTTATCTCAGACTATCATAAGATTTAGGAAAGAAAATTTGTAAAATTACTTTGAATTAATTTTATAGGAATTTTTTTATTAAAGAAATGGGGAGAATGTAGAGTGACTATGCATGTGGCGGTCATATAAAAAGGAAAATGGTGAGTTTAACTTCAATACAAGGGTTGGAATTTGAAGGCGGGTAGTTAAGACTACCTTGAAATATATTATATAAATATATAATAGTTTGAAATTTTATCAAAAAAAAAATTTTGTTGTTAAAATAATAATAATAATAATAAAGTACCTTTCACGATTATTAAATCTTAGAGTAAATAAAAAAAAAACTTCAAAATTAGATTTTGTATTTTCCATTAAATAAAGACTACTTTTTATTTTTAAAAAGCATATGATGTCCAAGTAATAATAATAATAATAATAAAGGAAATTCATTAATATTAAAATTTTATTTAATGTCATGCTTCCACATTCAATGTCACGATTTAATTAAATTACACATAAATAAGGGGCAATACATAATAACATTAATAATATGAGTAAATAACAAATGAATTTGACATCATATTTCTTATTAATCATTTATAGTGGTTATTTATTATCATGTCATTTTTAAAAATAATAATAATAATGATATAATCCCAACTATATAGTGCTAAATTTGGTGAGAATTTAAGGTAGTTATTAAAATTTGAATGATTTGAAAATTAAATAAATTTTAAAAATGAAAGATAGCATGAACTTTCCTAAAAACTTTCCTAAACCATGAATTTCTAAACTTTTAAAATTTTAGAATTTGAATAAATGTTTTAAAAAATAATAACAAAATCCATTTGTAATGCTAAATGGTTATTAGATGATAAATAAATTTTACACTTGAATTTCATAGGGTTATAACAGAATAAAAATTTTATAATTTTTACTAACAGTAGAATTATTCAATTTAATTTTTTTATTATAAGAAATTCTTAAAATATATATAATAAGAAAATGGTTATAAATTTAAATTATTAAATATTTTGTGGAAGTTCCAACTAGTGTGTGTCTGTGTGTGTGTGTCTATATATATATTTGGTAAAGGAAAAGGGGGTCATATACTTAATTATGTTTATAACTGAAGGAAAGCACATACAATAATACTAGTCCTATTCCTAGAGGAAGTAAATGTCAAAGTTTTAATGATTTGGATGGTGATGTATGGGTTGGGTCAACAATTGCTGCTTGACAGTATAAGCTCGAATTCAATTTCTCCTCGCTGAGCAAAAACCTAAATTTACCTCTTGCGTTGGCTATGGGCCAAACAACGTGGACGAGAGATTAGTCTGAGTATCTCGTGACGCCACCAGTGATCATATATCATGTAACTGGATGAGCCGAGAGCGCCAAGACATCCGGCGTAACTATAAAAAAAAAATAATTGGATCAAAGCTTCAATCCTAACACATGTCTTGTAGCCTTAGAAATTTTTTAGTTTTCTAAAAAATGATGCCTAAATCAGTAAATTTATAGGGTTTTCTTTGATTTCCTATAGTAGTTGTGCCTTTTCTCTTGTATATATTTGGGATACTAATCCTATTTATGCATTTCCTAATGTTGCAGTGGAGTTACATACATCTTATCATGAATATTTTAGTAATTAAAATTTTTAAGCAATGTATGCAGTCGATTTTATATACGAATTCTAAAAAAAACATAGGAAGAAATATAAGATTCGAGATGGACTATAATTTTAAAATAAATAAATAAATAAATCTTAGTGTGAAAATTTGTCTCTTTAGAATTTGGAAATTTTTTTTAACATGAATGTGCATATACGATAGAGACACATTTTCCCCCCTTTTTTATGATCTGAAATTCTCAATCAGGAATTAAAATATTGTCATCATATAAGTTGTATTTTTAAAATTGACTCCATTCAATATTAAACAATTGAATTCATTTAAAAAAAAAAAAAGGTAGGATGGATGAATTTAAAAAGTTCTATTGTTTTTCCTTTATGTAACTCAATCATAATACACACTCTAATAAATAAACAAAAAACCGTGGTCCCTAGCCTTAATGTATTATTCAACATATATGATTAATTAAACTCTATATTAATAAGAATTTATAATATTGTTATTCATTAATTTATAATAATATTGTTATTATTGTATATTTATAACATATGAACATATGATAATCACATTAATTTATATAAAAAATTGTGTTAATAATTAAACTAAAATTTTTAGTTTATTTTATGTTAATTTAAATTTATAGATAGTTCTTTTTATTCATTCTATTAGGTTATAATGCATAGTAAAATAATATATGATTAATTTCTATTTGATAATTTATTTAGTAGTTATGTTAACATTTAAATATTTTTATTAAATAAAAATAATATAATATTATTTTTTGATTAACAGTAATGTTATTCTTAATTTATATTTATAACATTTAATTATCATATTTATTTATGTCAAAATAATATTATTAATTAAATTAGTATTTTTAATTTTTAATATTAGTTTAAATTAATAGATGGTTCTTCTTGTTCATTTTGGATTGAATTATGTTTCATTAATAATTAATATGTTTTAATACATAACAAAATAATATATTATTACCTTCTAATGTATTTTTAAAATTTAAAATGACAATTAAGTTTTCTTATATTTATAAAATTGACTCACCCTGTGAACAATGTCACTTATAAGTGACCAAAAAACTATCTTAGACATTTTCTCAAAATTAACTTAAATAATTTTCAAAAAAGTGATTCTAAAAAAAGCACTTTTTGCAATAAATGTTTGTTGTAGTACAAGTCAAATGTCATTTTTTTTTTTTTTTACAAAAATGTTTATTTTAACTCATAAGTGGTATAAGTACTTTTCTTTTTTTTTTAAATGATCCCAAGCAGGGATTAAACTGTTTGTGAACATCTCAATAGCTAAACTCGATAAGTGACGGCGAGTTCATTCATTTGCATAATAAATAAGTTGAAGTAAATATATGAAAGCTTAGCTTTAACTTGGCTCCATCTCGAGCCTTGTAAAAAGTCTAATAAATAAAATTGAGTACAATAAAACTTAGCTCTACTTGGCTCGTTTACAACCATAAGTGAGGCAGGTGCCTCCACAAAAACATTTGAAAGTAAAAAGAGGTTTTTTGTAACTTAAGGAGATGTCCCTTACTAAAAGTACTTATTTCCTCTCATTCTCAACAGCAACAAACATAAAAGATCCGGAGTTTATTATAAATATGATTATTTAAAACAATCATTATTAGTGTTAAATGAGAATGTATGTGTTTTTTAATCAGTTGTCCTGGTAAATATTTTAAAAAATATTAATATATTTTTTGTCCCCATCGAAAAAAATTTACGGATCCATCACTGCTTGCAAACTTTCCTTTCTTTTCCTTTTTTCTTATTCATTGAAAGTCCAATAGATGGAGAGTACACAACATACGGTAACCCATCTCTCATTTCATGTATCTTTCTAATGGCACTTCCTATGATTTAAACCGAACATCCTAATATGAAACCCCGATATCTAAGTGAGATTTTTGCCCTTTCAATTATTCGATATAAGCATTTTATAATTAAAAAAAAAATTCACAACTTTCAAACACAAAAAAGTGAATTGAAGTTGAATTTGGATAACCATTATTGTGGTGCAAGTCACGAAACGAGTTGGATGTGAAGAAAGTGTAGCGTGGGAGCACAAGAAACAAGCAAGACAAGACAACCCAAGCTACAGCAAAAGTATATGGACAAAAGATGTGATCGTTAAATTAAACTAATTAAAAATGGTTCTATTCCCACACAAAACAAGTCAAAAAATGCTTTGATTTCTTCACCCACACACCCAAAAAAAGGAAAGAGAAGAACCCCTCTGGCCAGCTTATTCTTCTCTTTAACCTTTTATGCTTTGATTGGATTCAAATGAAGTTTCTTCTCTCTTTTCTCACCTTTTTGAGGTGGTTGGTTCTACCAAAGTTGGAAAAGAGAGAGCCACCAATTCAAATTTGAAATTCCAATCCTCCCCTATCCCTACACCCTAATTGCTAAACAAAATTACAAAAGCCAACTTGGCAATTAAGCTATATTATATTTAAAATATAACGGCTAGAATTGTGACTAACCTATGCAATTGCTTTATGACTCCAAGCCCACACATATAGTCTTTTTTTTTTTTTTGGGTCCCGGGATCATTGGGTGCCATTTCCTCCTTCGGACTAGTCCCACACCTGCACGCGCGGTTACTATTAACCAAGGGAGTATAAGGGTTTGATCCGATGCTTATAGTTGTGCTTTCTTTTTCAATATTTTAATTTTATTCAGATATTTTGATGTCTACTATGTTAATCTTTTTTAAAATTATAAGATTTTCTTAAAATGATACATATATAATGCACATCATGAACCCGAGGATATTTTGGCATATGTTAAGTTAATAATTTTTAAAATTATTAGATTTTCTTAAAATGATATGGATACAATGCACATCATGAGCACAAGCAAAAATATTGTTACTTTTCTTTTTGTAAAATACGAACACGTCTATCTCACTTTTGAAATATATATATATTTGTTTTGTGCACATATGGTGTCTATGGCGTTATTAGTTAAAAATTTAAACCATCGCTTAGCCTGAATATTAATTGCTGGAGTTGGAAGACCGCTTTTACAGAAACGATAATATTTAGTTGAAAAATTCACTAAATTTATATAATTAAGTTGCTAATTTTGATATTTTAAATGTCAAAAAAATTTGTTTTGATGCATAAAATTCAAATGGTTAAATATCAAATTTTTTGTCACTATATAATTTGGCCATAGTAACTTAGAGGCGATGAAAAAAAATAAACACCCCCATAAAAACTAGAAAAGTGCAAGTAATTTGCTTTTAAAATAAATAACATTTTGAATTAAACATGAAACTCTGATTTAGCTCCCTCATAGAATCATAGAAGAAAAATAAAAGATAAAGATTTACCTTTTTGTATGCAAATAATTGTTATAATTTTTTATATTTTTTTAAAAAATATAATTAAAAAATTAGCTAATTAAAGTATTAACTTAAGTTAATTATGATCACCTTACCAATTTTATGTTGAACAACACAAATTTTTTTTTTTTTTTGACAAATTGCAATAAATACATCTTCGAAATTTCAAGATTACATAAATTGAAAATATTAATTGGTAAATCATTAAAGAGACATATCAGTGGTTAAAATCTGAAACTTTGTATTCTACTCGGTTTAAATTCTCTTAAAAATGGGTCCAATTTTTTTAGATTAATTAATAGCAATTAATGAGACTTCTTTTTTAAAGAATGTAATAAATATGTTTCCTCTTCTTCAAAAGACATAATAAATAAGAATTTTTTTTTTGTTTTACAAAACACAAAATTTTAAATGTAAATAAAAGTACATGATTGATTACAACGCCACATAGGTTTCTTATATTAAAAGAAGACTAATTATTAAATTGGTCTACTCGAATAACTAACAATTCAAGTTTAAGATTTAAATGTAATATTTGTAATGACCCCAAATATATTTGCATATATATATAATAAAGCTGCTCTGATACCACAACTATAACACCCAAACTCGAGGTGGGGTACTAGGTGTACTTGTCTTAACTATTTGTCCAACATACAACAGAAAACATAATTACCACAATAACAATACCAATACCGGAGTTCTAAATCCATCATAATACAATAGTACCTCCCCAAAAGAAAAACCAACTAATACCACTGTCCCAAAGTGTACAAAACATATCCATATACATGTACATATCAAAGTCTCACCACTACCTATTCCAACCCAAAACTAAATAGCCTCGCTCCAGAGCTCTCTAAACTCGGCCCCCTGGATTTCCTGAAATGTTAAAATTCTTGGGGTAAGACACCTCTTAGTAAGAAGGGATAGGTTGTCATCAATGTGCGGTAACATAAGTTTTAGTGTATCATAAACATATCCTGTAAATAATTAACTCAACTTAAAATCATGTAAATATGTACTCATACATATATAAATCTGGTAAATACATACTTTTTAACATAAACATACTTTATCATAATAAGTTTCTTTGAATATGTAAATCATCTGAAATATTTGTATCATACTGAAATTTTTCCCTTGATGGATAGTTAGTTGATATCATGTATTACCTCCACATGATTGGATTGTGTGGTCTGAAGGCGGGACTTAGTTATGGCTGGCCTACCACGCTAAGCCAAACATAACGCATCTGTAAGTACGATTAGCCTACCCAACCTGGTTCGAACTGTAACACCCCGACCCCGAGGGGCCTGGGATATTAACTCTTTACTACTGATTTACAGCGGAAGCAAATAAACTCGATTCTTATTAAACCAGAGCGCTAATTATTCATGTTACAATCACTTATTTCAAAAGAAGAAAATTACACAAACGTAAATATCTGAAATCATACTATATTTCTAATTAATCTTTATTTTTCTAATCCCCACCCGCATGCTTGCTAAGCCTGATTTCCGACATGTCCTTCAGAGTTATCTGAAATAAAATATGATTGGGGTGAGACGACGCTCAGTAAGTAAATAAGATTATTATTAGTGTGTGGCCAAAATGAGCTTTTAAAGAATTTCGTAAAACAATATTTAATACAACTTCAAGACTGCTTTTAGAATAAATATAAATTTAAAAATTTCTGCATAAACTTTTGTCATAAATTTCAATAATAAATTTTTACAATCATATACTATAACTGTTAAATTAAACTTTTAACTTTAAAACTGTAAAAATACTTAATGATAAACATACATATACTTTTCCTTGTACGTTTTCCTTAGATCGTTATTTAAGCACCAAAATGATCCTTTTCACGTAAACTTACACTTTTCCTTCAAATCATCAGTAACTTTGTACACGTAATTAAATATGTATAAACATATATTGTAAAAACCACCCTTAGGCCTGTTTGCCGTAAGTCATGTTTACCCCCATGACTGGGTTGTGCGGTCCGAAGACTGGACTTAGCTGGCTTGGCCTACCAAACTAAATCAACGTACGTAAACTTTAAGTGAGATTTTCCTTATTAAGTCCTGGACTTAAACCAGGTGTGCACTCAGGAGAAATCCACTAACATAAATAACCACTCTGTAAACAGTGTGGGTGCACTCTGATCCGTATAAACTTTAAGCTGCGGTACCGAGCATCTGTAACTTTGAACTTTCGTTGCCATAAGGGGTTTGAAAATCATCTTATTATAATTTATGCAATTTAAAATAATATCGTGAAAATCTCATCTTTACTCATATTTTCATAAAAAAATGTAACGTAAAAATAAACTCATGCCACACAATTTTTGTGTTAAAAATATATATAATTTTATTTTTGAATAAAAATAAATGCTGAAAATTTACCCGAGGGGATTAAAACATTTCTTAACCCAAATATAGATGCAAGTATATTAAAGATAGAACTGGTATAATTAAATATGCGTAAAAATAAACTCATAGAAATTTTGTGAAACTAAGTAACATAATTAAAATTTACGTACATAATAAACTCGGGTATGAATTTAAAATAAAAAGAAACTAACATAATCAAAATTTACTTACAAATAAACTCGGGTATAAATTTTGAATAAAAATACTAACATAATCAAAATTTACTTACAAAATAAACTCGGGTATGAATTTTAAATAAAAAAGAAACTAACATAATCAAAATTTACTTACAAATAAACTCGGGTATAAATTTTGAATAAAAATACTAACATAATCAAATTTACTTACAAATAAACTCGGGTATAAATTTTGAATAAAAATACTAACATAATCAAATTTACTTACAAATAAACTCGGGTATAAATTTTGAATAAAAATACTAACATAATCAAATTTTACTTACAAATAAACTCGGGTATAAATTTTGAATAAAAATACTAACATAATCAAATTTTACTTACAAATAAACTCGGGTATAAATTTTGAATAAAAATACTAACATAATCAAATTTACTTACAAATAAACTCGGGTATAAATTTTGAATAAAAATACTAACATAATCAAATTTACTTACCTTCTTCTTTTACCGTGTGCTATGAACACAATAACTATCTTTAAGATATGAGATCGGAAAGAGTGGGTGAGTGAGAACTTACTCAAAATTCTCACTCCACCACAAATTCTTTCACTCACTAATCCTTCTCTTCCTTAGAAAATTGTTGTGAAAAATGAAGGTTGAGAGCTCCCTATTTATAGGAAAATTTTGGGGAAGAAATAGAATTTATAAAAGTGTGGGGAGATTGGTGAAATCATAATTTTAAAAATTAAAGAATGGGCAAGGTATGGGTTGAGTGGAGGCTATTTGGGAGTGCTTGCCACCATTCCCACTAAATAAATTTTTAATTAATTACTTACCTAATTAATTAATCCATTACCTAACTAATTATTTTATTATTTTATTATTTTTCTTAATCATTATTATCATTATTATTATCATTGTTATTAATTTTAAACTTGAGTGGAGGCCATTTGGGAGTGCTTGCCACCATTCTCACTAAATAAATTTTTAATTAATTACTTACCTTATTAATTAATCCATTACCTAACTAATTATTTTATTATTTTATTATTTTATTATTTTTCTTAATCATTATTATTATCATTGTTATTAATTTTAAACTATATTTAGTATTTATTTTATTTTATTTTATTTTTGAACAAGAATTAAATTTAAATTTTAAAAACTCATGTGGGCCCCACATGGTCTTGTGGGCCCCACACAATTTCGAGACCCAAATGGATCGTACGTAATTCCAATAACTCTTATACGATTTTATGCATCCTACATAGTTTTGAGACTTGTGAAAACCTTTATACGGTTTCGGGACTCATGTGGGCCCCACACAGTCTTGTGGGCCCCGCATAGGATACCTATATTATTATTATTTTATCATATATTTCTTCAAATTATATCAGTTAAAACATTGTTTTATGTACTCATTTACGTATATAAACAGTGTCTTGTGGCTCCGGGACTCATGTGGACCCCACATAGTCTTGTGGGCCCAACATATGATACCTATATTATTATCATCTTATTATGTATTTCTACAAATTATGTCTGTCAAAACACTATTTTATGTATATATACTTATTTACGTATACAAACAGTATTTATCCTGTTTATCCTATGAAATTCCATTTTGACCAGGCCGACCTCCAGGGAGCGACTGAGCCGCAATGGTCTCTGAGCACTCGCTAAGACAAGGTCTTTCTTAGGCATCAAACATGGAATCAAGGATCCTACAGAAAAACACTTCTGTATTGATATTAACTTAATGACTATTTTTATTATTTTATTATTATTGTACTTTAATCATATATATATATTTTTGGGTCATCACACGAACTGTCAGGGGGTACTACACTGTTCTCTGGGCTTATTCAACTATCCAATCACTAACACTCTATCTGAGAAGTGTGGTTGCACCAATCTAAGATAATAGCTACGGTACCGTACTCTGAATCTGAACTAATCCATCCAGGCTTTGCTACCATATAATATATTTCATTTAATATAACTGTAACATAATCTCATTTTTCATATTTCTACATAAAATCTGTCATATTCATATTTCTGATTAAAATCCGTCATTTCATTACTAATCACGACATAAAGTTGGCTGAACTGTCACGGCACTAGGCTGGCTGAACTATCACAGCATAAAGTCAGCTAAATTGTCATATCATAATTTCTATAATATATATAACATTCTGTGAAAATCATTCTCAAACTGTATTTGTTCTGTTTATACATAAAATAATCTAACATGCTGATTTATACAATATGCCACACAGTTTGAGTGATATACCATCATATAACAACTGCTTGGGAAAAATAAAATTTGCTGAGGATTAACATTAAATCATCTTTTAGAGTTTACTCAACTCAAAATACCTGGTTTCGAAATAATATACATATAATAATTCATAATCACAATTTCCATATGCCTGATTATTCTAAAAAATCATATATATCATTTCTATAATTATATACTACAAATTAATTGATGAGATTTCTAAAAATATCTAACATAATCTATTCTCCTTACCTTTTTCTTGGAGTGGTGTCTAAGATCGCCAAACCACGAATTTGCTCCGATTAGATTGTTTAGAATCAAAGCTAGGATCCCAAAATTATGTTTATCCTTTGATTCGGGCTGAAATCGGAAGAGAAATTGAAGAAAGAGAGAGTATCTTGCAGCCCTAGAGGGAGAGAAGGAGAGAGGAAGAAATTTTCCAAAGAATATGAATTAAGTACCTCTTTATGGGCTGCTAGCCCAAAGGAAACTATCGACGGTTTTCCTAAAACCGTTGATGGTTTGATTTTTAATCAAACATATTTTTACTGTTTTACCCTTACTGGGCCTCGCTAACACAAAACTGTCGACGGTTTGGTCATGCACCAAACCAAATTCGTCCTTTTCTTTATTATTATTATTATTATTATTATTATTCCGGGTCTCTACAATATTAATATCAAGCTTTATCCAATTTTTATATTATTTTGCATAAGTAATACATTATCTATTTACTACCATATTTATATATTATATAATTTCACATATACTTAATATCATTTTATAACTAAGTTGAACTTAATTAATTTGAACTTTGGTATTCATTATGTTGGTTGACTTGAATACATTCAAAGTCAATTTTTTTTAATTGGTAGGCACTTATTTGTCGTAAAAAAAAAAGTTGGTGGCGCTCTAACATTTATCCTTACACACTAAAATATCATATTTATCCTTTATTTTTACCCTTATTTTTATAAAGTTGATATTTAATAGATAAAACTTTTTCAGCCCACAATTAATGCCTTCCTTTATTTCATTTAGTGCGGTAAAAAACTAGATAGGATTGTAGAATAAAAAGTATTTTCCTAATTTTTTAAATTAAAAAAAATTAATTTGTCAAAAGAGCGAAAAAAATTACCTTCAAATTAAATGATTACCAAGTTACTTTTAGTTATCTTTACTCAACTCAATAAAGATTCTTCATTTTACTTTCTCTCCCTAAAACCTTTTTTCTTCCCTCCATTTTCCTCCCTTCTTACCTTAAACTCAATGCCCTCTTCCTTATTTTTGAAATTTGAATGCTCCTATTGAGTGATGCACAAGATGAAAAAGGAAATTCACAAATCCCAAACACTTGTCATTGTGATCAATACAAAAAAAGAAAAAGAAAAAGAAAAAGAAAAAGAGGCAAGGCATGGAAATAAAGTCATTTAAATTTATCTATTGTTATATTTGTTGAAAGAATATATATATATATATATATATATATATATATATATATATATAAATGAAAGTAAAATAGTACAAGTTGTCCAGTGAGTTACGAGATAATCCCTATCCTAAATATGGTATACCTTACTACCTCCTCACATGTAGAGGTGATACCAGTACACACCATCTCTAAATTAGGATTGAAAGTTTGCTCATAATAGTCTTATTCCATTGACACCACAATAGAAAAATGGGAGATAAATATTTCAAGTTAAGTTGGTTGATGCCCAAATTATAAGATATAAAATCAATAATATAAAGAAACATGGAAGAGAGGAGATGGTGATGATGTTATTGTTATAAAATTAAAATATAGTTAATATTGAGAAGTTATACAAATCCAGATAAAATTTAAGATTTGAATTTCAAATTCCAAATTTAGATTAGGTTCTTACCTTACATAGGAAACATAAATTTCAGATCTTATATTTAAATTTGAATTTACGAAAATTAGAACAAATTTTAATATAATTTTTATTATATCTTATCTAAATCCAAGACCTTCTCTAAATTTAAATTTATACGAATTTAAGTAACATAATGTTATATAAAATTTATTCAAATTTCTAAAAATTCAAATTCAAAATCAAAATCAAATTCCAAAATTCCCTCCCCCTAAGGCAACCTTATAATTATCAAATTCAAAAACAAATAAAGAAAAAGCGAACAGTATCAAGTATCATCTATTTTAAACTAATAACGGTTACCAAACTCAACAATCATTCAACATTTTTTGAAAAAAATAAAAAAAACCCCAAAGTCATCCAACAAGTTGTGCACGCTTAAGCGTCTAAATTAGTAAAATACCCAACTTGGACAGCTTAATTATTTATTTATTTTTCTTCTTTTGGATCGGGTCCGTGGGTAAAAATACTGTGACCCCCGAGGATCCACCAAACAAAATGCCGCCTCTCAATCCAACGGTACCGATTTTATTGCCAATGACTGCACAAGTGCGCAACCCCCCATTTTCCTTGGCAGGAGCACCCTCCAGTACACTACTTGTTAGATCCTCTTCTCATTATGAGAGTTATGACCCGTACAGATCGTATGACCCACCTTCTCTGACAGTCCATAAGGATCTGGGTCAAGTAGGCCCGCCCCACCCACCACCCAGACACCCATTTAACACAGTGAATGTCCGCATGGGGCCCATGGGTGCACTGATCATCCAGACCTTCGTCTTACGCCCCTAACCTCTCCCCCCCGCCCACAATGAACACTAGCAGTTCACTGTCAGATGTACTAAATGTAGAGACGCTGCATTGCACCATATCACTGTCCCTTCATTTAAAGACCAATTGTGTGGACCCTACTCTCCCACATTCCCCAACTTTTTCACGCGTTTAACGGCTCTGATGCAAGCTAACCCGATCGGCCTTGCACGTGGCTCCACCGCCACCACTGGATCCAGATGTGCAATTCAATGGAGATTTTTTGCTCGAATTTAGAAATAAATAAGCAATTCAAATTAAATATATATATATATAAATATATTCATTTTCTATTACTAATATATGAGTGTACAGAGAAAGAAAGGATAAAAAAAGTCAAACAAACATCATGTTTGTAATTTTAATTGCGAACCAATTTTTAAAAAACAAAAAAAAAAGTGAGAAATTTCAGAAAATAAGAGGGGCAAAACCGTACTTCCAAATATATCACAATGGCGGTCAATGTAAAAAGTCGTCAGGATCAATGGTTGTGATTGGATCTCCCGAAATCCGCAAGCTTTCTCGATCTGTTGGCGCAGTACGAAGCGGCCGCCGATAAGTGTGGCTTGTTCGGAGCCCGAATCTCGCCGGAGAACCCAGCCTCCGGCTGCATTCCCTTCTGGTTCCATTGCCGGCTTGGGCTGGCCCTCACTAGCGGGCTCCAGCAAAACGCCAGCCCCGAGACGTTCCGATTCGGTCCGGACAGCCCTCGACGGGCACCAGCCGGAGCGTTCATCGGCGTCTTCCACACCTCGGATGAGTAACCGCTGGGCGTCGGCGACTCCTCGCAGTCTTCGCAGTGCCCCGCGTTGTCTGGCGACATTCCACGATCTCTCGCCCTGCAAGGAAACCGGCCGCCGCCGAGAGAATCCTCGAGGGTAAAAATCCCCGACTGCTTTTTCTGGCGCCTGCGGACGACCGACGAGAACCAGTTCGGCGACGAAGACGCGCTCGCGCCCGAGTCACTGGAAACCCTAGGTTCCGATTCGGATTTATCGGATCTGGATCTGAATATGTTGGAAAACAGCGAGAACTTTCCGAGTTTCTTCTTCCCAAAGCTCGCAATACCTCCCCCGGCCCCGGCAGCAGACCTATACGTGGGGCCCACCTGGGGAGTGCTGTAAAACCGCTGATCGGAGAAACAGTGGGGGTGCTGATGATGCCACGACGCGCTGTCAGATTTCCGGCGAGAGATGTAAGGCGAGACAGAGCGGGGGAAGACGAGCGGCGGCGGTTGCGGGTCGGATTTCCGGCAATCTTCAGCGGCGCCGGAGGAGTGCGCTTGGGCTTGAGCTTGGGCCTGGACTTGGGCTCGGGCTTGAGCGGCGATGAGAGCAAGGAGGCGTTCCCGGAGGCAAGAGGCGCAGACTCCGACGGCGCTGCTGAGGTCGGGGAAGTGTTTCTTACACCTCATTTATAAAACTGTATACAGTGAACGTGTATGTATATACGCATACATAAACAGAATATATGTATAATGGGATACTCTGATATCGAAGATTAAAGGTTTCTTCCTCTTCTACTGGCAGTACTCATCCCCTCCGCCATTCTTGAAAAATAGAGGAAAAAATCGAAAATGGTGGTTCCTGCAAACTGTAAACTGAAAGGGGGATCTGATGAGAGAAAAGAAAGGGAGCCCTTGTCTTCTTCTCGCCTGCACTGCACAGAGAGAGAATGACTTGCTGCCTGAGCGAGCCTTTAAGGGAGAGAGAGGATTTGATGTTGGGTTTGGGCTAATGGAGTTTCGGTATGCTTATTAAATTTAGAGAGAGAGGGCGATGAGTCGGTCAAAGATGAAATGAGGACACGCGGTTCAGCACCAACATTTAATTGGTGCCCCAGGAATGGGTCGGGAACAGCGCGGTTACCCTAGTCCTGGGAAAGCCTACTTGGAATTGGACACGTCGGCAAATAACTAGTTCCTTGAATTTTTCAAATTTTCGGGTCTGACTTTGTTCTTTAAGAGGACGTGTCCCGATTAAGGCGCAATCATAAAATTTAACTGGCATGATCCATCCCACGTCAGCACTCTTCACTCTCCTTTCCCCTATTTTGTGGGCTTTCTTTTCTGGGTACAAAAATTTAATTTCATTACTTAAATTTAATTAGTAGGGATAAATTCCCATTCCCAATGTCCTCACAGCCATCCGTTCATAAAGAAATAAATTAATATTCTAAATATCAAAATTAGCTAATTAGGATTCTTTTATTTTTTATTTTTATTTTAAATAAAACCTAACACTCTTGAATTTATCCAAAACAGCATTCTATCTTGAACTCTCAAAAATTATCTAGAAAATTTCCTCAAACTTAATTTAAAGACAAAATGAATCTTCCATTAATTGATCACTAATCATTAATTGTTAAGTATGCGTGAAAATTATAATAAAAAAAATGCTAGTTCTTGCACGTGTAAAATGTGAATCCTAAATAAATAAAGAAACTTAAATTTATATTAATTGAATGACTTTTATTTCAAACAATTCACTAATTCTTTCTAATTTTATTTAAGTTATTATGTTATTAAATATGATATTCAACCAGACCGAAAAAACAAGTTGCAATTCGATCAAATCCAAACTAATTTTTAAACTATATTTTCTTTTTTAAAATATATTTAATCCTTTAATTTGCATGAAATAAATGTAACAAATATTTTGGAACAGTATAATTATTTAAGTTATTTTTCCTAAATTATTAACATTATTTTTTTCTAACATATTTATTTTTTAAAATAATAATTTACTTATATTATGTTGGAGATACAGCCACGTCTCCACCTCAGCACACTAGAATGCAACTCTCAGCGCACAGCAAGGAAACCACCCAACTGCCTCACATTCCATTGGAATCTCAAGCTAACAGAATAACTAAGCTGGCAGGATAAATTTGTAATTTGCAGCTAAGTTGTTGTCTACCATTGCCTATATATTTGGGCCTTTTCGCTGTGTACAAATATGGAGAATAATGAATTGCAGAGATGGATTTACTCTTCTGTATTTTTCTTTAGCCTTTTATCATATACCCTTCAACCATTTCTCCTCACTTTAACATGGTATCAGAGCACTTCTCTAGACTCACGTCCCGATCCAACATACAGTAGACCTCATGGCCTCCGACTCCGATTTAGACTCCTCTACTCCACCTTCTCCTCCTCCACCCCTTCCACCTCCATCCCCTACCCTCTCACCTTTCCCTACTTCCTCTCACTTCATCACAACTAAACTTACCATCGACAACTACCTTCTCTGGAAGACTCAGATGGTTCCCTTCTTGAAGGGTCATCAACTCTTTGGTTTTCTTGATGGTTCCTTCCCACCGCCTCCTTCATAGCTTCATGGCAAACCAAATGCTGATTACTAGCGATGGGTTCAGCAAGATCAACTGCTGATGTCCACACTTACTTCATCTCTCTATAACTCTATTCTGGCTCAGGTGATTGACTGTACCACTTCCTATGACATTTGGAAGACTCTGCAACATCTGTTTGCCGCTAAGTCCTCGGCTCATGTCGTTCACACTCGGTACCAGTTAGCAGCGCTCAAAAAGGGCCTTGAATCTTTGTCTGATTACTTCGGTTGTGCTAAAAACTTGGCTTCGACCCTGTCTGCGGCGAGCCATCCACTCACCGACTATGATTTCTCTATATACGTCCTCGCTGGTCTTGGTACTAAGTATGAGTCGCTTGTCACGTCTTTGACTATCCGTCCAGAGTCTCTTTCTCCCCACCAGATCTATAGTTATCTCTTAAACCATGAGTCCCGATTAAATCATCAAACTCAAGCTCTCTTATTTTCCACACCATTGGCTGCCAACTCCACTTCTGTTCGACCTCCCTCCCCAGGGTTTTCCCGTGGCCGTCACTTCAATCCATATCATGCGGGTCGGCGAGGTCGTGGCTTCGGTCGAGGTTTTCGTTCCTCTCACAATTCCTCAGATTCCTCTCGTCCTTAATGTCAAATGTGTAACAAGTACGGACATACAGCCCGAACCTGCTATTACCGCTTTGATCAAGCATATCAGTCACCACCTCCACCTTCCCTTGTAGCCAACAATACCACCTTCGTTGCACATTCGCCTTCGCCTACGACACATACCTGGTTTCTTGATACGGCTACCATGCACCACTTCACTTCAAACTTTGGGAATCTCAATTTGGATTCGGTTTCATACCAAGGGCCCAATCAAGTCAGCATTGGCGATGGATCCTCCTTACCTATTCAGCATACTGGCTCTGCTCACTTGAATACCTCCTCTAGCAATTTTCTTTTAACTAATTTACTTCATGTTCCTGCTATTACTCACAATCTTCTCTCTGTTTGTCAATTTTGTCGTGATAATAATGTTTTCTTTGAATTTCATCCATCTTGATTTGTTGTGAAGGATTCACGTTCCCGGGAGGTGCTCCTCAAGGGTCCCGTTAAAGATGGCTTGTACGCCTTGCCGATAGATGCAGCGCCTTCAACCTCTCCGCCTCAATCCTTTCTTGTTCTCCGCTCCACTGCTCATCTATGGCACTCACGCCTTGGTCATCCCTCCCCTCGCACTACCTCCCTGGTTCTTTATCGGTTTAATCTTCCGTTCTCTTCAAGCATCAACTTTGGGCACTGTCCTGCTTGCTCCTCCACCAAAGCTCATGTGCTTCCACACCCAACCTTGCCATCCCGATCACTGCAACCATTTCGGCTCCTATTCATGGATGTCTGGGGTCCTGTACCAACACCTTCCAAAAATAACTTTCGCTTATTATCTGTGTAAAAACCCCAAAAAGAGATATAAAAGATTAATAGAATGATTCAACAAAAAAATAAAATAAAAATAAATTAAAATTAAAAAAAACTAATTAAAAAAATATATTAATTAATTAATTAATTAAACGAATTTAAAAAAAAAAAGAAAAATTAATTAATTAATTAAAAATAATTTTTATTTTATTAAAAAAATATTATTATTAATATTAATTAATTTTTCTTTTTATTATTATCCTCCTGAAGCTTGTTGAAGCTTCAGGAGATTCAACTTTATATATATATATATATATATATATATATATATATATATATATTATTATTATTATTATTATTATTATTATTATTATTATTATTATTATTATTCTTTTCTTTTCTTTTATTCTCTGCAACTCTCTGAACTCTCTCTCTCTCCTCACGTTCTCTCTCCCTCTCTCCTCGATTTCGTGGCGAATTTTCGCCCGATCGAAAATTCGAAGATACCATTGGACTCCATTCGCCGCTGCCGTCATTTCTACTGAGCGGATCGGTGGTAGGAGCGGCGTAAGCATATTCCCTGTGGTAAGCCATTTCCCCCTTTTTCTTTAATTTCTTACAAAATATAAGCTCAATTGACGAACGAATACCACCACGAGAATCTAGGGATGATTCTCTACAAGTTTAGTGGGACAAGATTCTCGTGGGGGTGTCAAGCCACAACCCCAAATTTGGGGTACGAGGGTTATTAAGGGGTTTATTTTTAATTAATTAGCATTAATTTAGAAATGCTAAAATATTGAACATTTTGGGTTGAAATAGGATTTCTGGAATTTAGGGTCCGGGTGAGCACCACGGGTGTAATTTTGGGACCCACAGGAAAAATTTAGAAAATTAAGTGGGTATTTTAAATAATAGTTTAAATATTAATTTGAGGTATATGAAGCCTAAGGAAGGCTAGATGGGTATTATTTTGGAGTAATAGATTAATTAATTTGGGGAAAATATAAATTGCAGGAGTTAAATTTTGGGCGCCAAGGGCATGAAATTTTGGATTCTAGCGAGACTCTCAGTAAGCCAGGTAAGGGGAATAAATTATAGCAGTGTTTTTAGAATTATTATTTGAATGAATACGTGAAATTGAGCATATGATATTTTGTCTGAATGTGGCACCGTTGAAAGGTGTTATGAGGTTCGAGAATAAGGGTAAGCTGAGCCCTAGGTATATTGGACCATTCGAGATTCTTGAGAGAGTAGGTCCAGTTGCCTATCGTTTGGCATTACCACCAGTCCTATCTAGGATCCATGACGTATTCCACATTTCTATGCTGAGGAAATACGTCCCAGACCCCTCCCATCTGATCAGATATGAGGCACTGGAGTTGGGTGATACTTTAACTTATGCCGATCCCCGTTGTACTGGGATGAGGTTGGTGAGAGACAGGTATTGGGGCTAGAGCTGATACAGCAGACTCAGGATAAAGTCAGACTCATCAGAGACAGAATCAGGACAGCGCAGAGCCGGCAGAAGAGTTATGCTGATACTCGTCGGCGAGAATTTGAGTTTGACACAAGAGATCACGTATTCCTGAAGGTGGCACCGCTGAAAGGTGTTATGAGGTTCGAGAAGAAGGGTAAGTTGAGCCCTAGGTATATTGGACCATTCGAGATTCTTGAGAGAGTGGGTCCAGTTGCCTATCGTTTGGCATTACCACCGGTCCTATCTAGGATCCATAACGTATTCCACATTTCTATGCTAAGGAAATACGTCCCAGACCCCTCCCATGTGATCAGATATGAGGTACTGGAGTTGGGTGATACTTTAGCTTATGAGGAAGTGTCAGTGCAGATACTTAACTGGAAGGAACAGGAGCTACGCACGAAGAAGATTCCACTGGTAAAAGTTCTATGACGCAACCATGCCATTGAGGAGGCTTCCTGGGAACTAGAGGATCAAATGCGCCAAAGATATCCGCACTTATTCAGTGGAGTTTAGCCAATCAGAGTAAAAAGAATAATATTGTGTAGTTTCTATTTGTATAGTGTAACATAGGATAGATAGGGTTTTCATTTTTTGAGACGTGAATGGTTTTGGGAGAATTTTGAATAGTTGTGATCTCCCAAAGCTCTCATTGTAACCACGGTATTCCTCCGCCATAAATGAGGGTAATTAATAAAAATTGGAAGTGTTTCGCTAAGGAAGGGAAACATGAGAAATAGCAAATTTCGAGGGCAAAATTTTTATAAGGAGGGGAGAATGTAAAAACCCCAAAAAGAAATATAAAAGATTAATAGAATGATTCCAAAAAAATAAAAAATTAAAAAATTAAAATTTAAAAAAATTAATTAAAAAATATATATTAATTAATTAATTAATTAAACGAATTTTTTAAAAAAGAAAAAAAATTAATTAATTAAAATTAATGTTTATTTTATTAAAAAATATTATTATTAATATTAATTATTATTATTATTATTATTATTATTATTATTATTATCCTCCTGAAGCTTGTTGAAGCTTCAGGAGATTCAGCTTATATATATATATTATTATTATTATTATTATTATTATTATTATTATTATTCTTCTTCTTCTTCTTCTTTTCTTCTCTGCAACTCTCTGAACTCTCTCTCTCTCCTCACGTTCTCTCTCCCTCTCTCCTCGATTTCGTGGCGGATTTTCGCCCGATCGAAAATCCGAAGATACCACTGGACTCCATTCGCCGCTGCCGTCATTTTTACCGGAGCCGATTGTTGGTAGGAGTGGCGTAAGCATATTCCCTGGGGTAAGCCATTTCCCCTTTTTTCTTTAATTTCTTGCAAAATATAAGCCCAATTGACGAACGAACACCACCACGAGAATCTAGGAATGATTCTCTACAAGTCTAGTGGGACGGAATTCTCATGGGGGTGTCGGGCCAAAACCCCAAATTTGGGGTGCGGGGGTTATTAAGGGGCTTATTTTTAATTAATTAGCATTAATTTAAAAATGCTAAAATATTGAGCATTTTGGGTTGAAATAGGATTCTAGAATTTAGGGCCCGGGTGAGCACCGCGGGTGTAATTTTGGGACCCGTAGGAAAAATTTAGAAAATTAAGTGGGTGTTTTAAATAATAGTTTAAATATTAATTTGAGGTATATGGGGCCTAAGGAAGGCTAGATGGGTATTATTTTGGAGCAATAGATTAATTAATTTGGGAAAAACGTAAATTGCAGGAGTTAAATTTTGGGCGCCAAGGGCATGAAATTTTGGATTCTAGTGAGACTCACAGTAAGCCAGGTAAGGGGAATAAATTATAGCAGTGTTTTTAGAATTATTATTTGAATGAATACGTGAAATTGAGCATATGATATTTTGTTTGAAAATTATTATGATATAAATATCGAATAAATTGTGTGGCATTTGAGTAATTGTAAATTGTGATATTTTGGAGTGTAAAATATAATAATGTGTAATTTTTGAGAAAATATTGAAATGAGAATTACTGATCTGATTAGTGAAAAATAATGTAATATAGTATTATTATATGAGTAGAAATGTTTTGCCTGGAAAATGGGATTTTGTGAATTATTGATATTGAAAAATAATGAAATGTGGTATTTATTTGTGAGTGGAAATTATTTGCATGAGAAACGAGTATTTTGGGAAAATGTGAAAAATACATAAAATATGATATATGATATTACGAGATGATGAAATGTGCACAGAAAATGATGAAAATATTTATATTGAACTGAATTGTGATATACTGGAATATAATTGATGAAATGCCAATACCGCATAATGATTGCGGGTATGTGGTGGTAAACCCTGTTGGATGGTTATGATATTTAGCACAGTACCGTTACGAGTGGTGTTAGTGCAACCAAACGGACTCTTGGAGCGTGTGGCATGACAATCGACTGTGCCATTGTGTAGGGTTGTTGGGCCCCCTGAGTCCGGATCAGGGTATTAGGCCGGCCAGTCGTACTACAGACACGATATGTGATATGATGTTTGATCTAACCGGTTCAGCCAACCGCGGTTAGATCCAGCCTTCGGGCCGCACAACCTTGACCATGGGGGGAAGCATGGCGTGTATAGAAAGACCTCAGGGTGGCCATGAGTTACAAACGTGATGTTGGTATTTGATACCGAGGATACTCATGAGCCGGAAAGTAAAGTGGAAATAAAAAGTGAAAGAATGATTAAATTGGCTAAAATGAGGAATGAAAGAAAGAATGGAAATTAAGAAATAAAGAATGATAAAATTGAGAAATTGACCAGTATGAGTTAATAATATAAATAATTAAGGCAAATTGAAACTCTCCGCCTGAGGGCTTACTGAGTAAGGTGAGTGCCCTGATGGGTATCAGATGTGGCCATACCCGGCTGCATAACATGTTAGGGCAGAGGGAAGCTACCTGTATGGGCGGGTAATCTTCCCTATTCTCCGGAACTTTGCGGGTAAATATGTGTTGGAAATCATTGAATTTGATAAATGATTTTAAAGCTTATAAAAGCTTGTGTTGTATATCTATATGATTATATGTATGTGAATATCAGTGTATTTTCTCAGATGAAATGGTGATTTGAAAAGTAAAGTGTATTATAATTGTACTCATTTAGCCACACACTGTAAATAATTTATTCCTTCTTACTGAGATGTGTCTCACCCAATTTATCTAAATTTTTTAGGGAATAAAGACCGGTCGGGTGATAGAGCTCCGTGATAGTAGGGAGCTGAGACCCTGATACACAGGGTGAGTTTTTGGACTAAGGGAGATGTAATTCCCCTAGAGTTGAATAGTAATTTTTAGTATGGGAAGGTAGTGTAAATATTTGTATGTATGTTGATACTCTGGGTATTGTATTCTGACTGATATGTGTATATTGTCTTCCGCTATTAGGTTGAATATAATAAAATACTTTTTACCCGGTACCCAATGCGGGTCGGGTTGTATGAATGGTACTAGGATTGTTGATGTGGCCGATTTGTGGATGTTGTGGATTTATGACGTGATTATTTATTTATTATAAAAAAAAATTGTACGAAAATTGAGGCGTCACAATCTGTCCATTGTTGATGATTTTTCCAAATTTCTTTAGCTTTTCTCTATGCAATTAAAATCTAATGTATCTCCTATAGTGGTAGCTTTCCTTCAATTTGTTCGCAACACCTTCAATGCTAATATCATTGCAATTCAAACTGATTGGGGTGGTGCATTTCGTCCTTTAAAATCTATTTTCCACTCCCGTGGCACTTCACATCGAATCACATGTCGTGGCTCTCACCAACAAAATGGAAGTGTTGAACGCCATCACCGTCACATTGTCGAAACTGGCTTATCATTATTATCTCATTCATTCGTTCCATAATCATACTAGGTTGATGCCTTTCAAACCGCAACTCTTCTCATCAATTGCATGCCCACACCCCTCCTAAATAATAGATCTCTCTACGAAATTTTGCTGCACAAGGTACCGGATTACGCATTCCTTTGTGTCTTTGGCTCAGTCTGTTGGCCCAATCTTCGGCCTTACAATAAGCACAAAATGGATTATCGTTCAACTTGTTGTGTCTTTTTGGGATATAGCCCAGATCATAAAGCCTACAAATACCTACATATTCCTTCTGGTCGGCTGTATTTGTCTCAGGATGTTATCTTCAATGAACACGAATTTCCTTTTTCCAAGCCCTCGGTCTTACCTTCACCTTTTGTTCACTCTCAGCCCATTATCCCAATTCCCATTTCCGCCCCTGTGTTCGGCCCAGCTACTCCACCTGCCTCTCCTGACCCATTACTCTCTTCGATGCCCACTATGTCTGACCCACCTTGCCCTAACCCTACTTCCATCTCTCCCCCTCTCACTTCATCACCCACCGCAAACTAAATCCCATCCCCCCCTTCCTCTCGTACTTTCGCCCTTCCATCTCATTCCATGGTGACCAGATCTAAGTCTTAGTCCCTTCGGCCACTTTGTTGTACCTATGGTACCATTCAATGGCCATCTAAACCCTATGTCTCCTTTATTGTGATGGCTGCCTCCTCTTCAATTCCCTAAGAACCCCAGTCCTTCACCGAGGTGTCTAAACACTCTGCTTGGTGCGCTACTATGTTCACTAAAATTGCTGCGCTTCTTCACAATCAAACCTGGGATCTTTTTCATTCTCTTCAAACTTCAATCTGCTTGGCTCAAAGTGGATTTTCAAAACTAAGCACAATGTTGATGGATCTCTCGAACAGCGTAAGGCTCGCCTTGTAGCTCAAGGATTTCATCAACAACCTGGTTTTGATTACCACGAAACCTTTAGTCCAGTTGTTAAGCCAACTACAATCCGCCTTCTTCTCTCCCTTGTGGTCTCCTCACATTGGAAGTTGCATCAACTTGACATTCAGAATGCCTTACTGCACTAGGACCTTGAGGAAGCTGTCTACATGAAGCAATGATGGGGATCAACATGCCTTATGTATCCCTTTTACTAATATGATGACACATGGACAACCTCCCGATCTCCACTCCTTTGCTGACATGGTGACACATGGACGACCTCTAGATGTCCACTATTGTTTATATCTATTTTGCAGGCACACATGGGATTAATTGAAGATCTTCTACTTTTTTGATAGAAGACTTTTTTTATGTGAAGACTTTGCTATTGTGTTAATTTATATTTTTTATGGATATGTTATTTCAAGATTATTAGGTGCTTGAAGACCATGCTTGAAGACCCAAGTGAAGTATTGAAGCAAAGTCCAACTCAAAACCCATGTGGCCCCCACATGGCTCCAATGGGTCCCACACGATTTTGGCCTTCCTTTTGGAATGTATTTAAATTTGAAATTTGAATTGTAATAATGCAAGACAACTAAGCTTGACTTGTGTGTTTATGAGTTGGAGTTCCTTGTTTTTTAGTAAGTATTAATTGTGTTAAGTTAATAGTTGTTGAGAGTTGTTGTTGAAAGTTATTGAGAGTTGTTGTTGAAAATTGTTGAGTGTTTAAAGCTTTGTCTCCCAGGCTATGCCTATAAATAGCCTTCTTATTGTAAGAACAAGAGACATGAAGTTGAAGTTTAATATTGAAGAAGCATCTCTTTGCTTGAGCTTGTTCCTCTCCTTGTGAGTGAGTAGTGTGAGGCTACGGCGTTCTCTTCGGAGATCAAGTGGGGAGAGACCACTAAACTATCCAACGACTCCATCAACCCCTCATCCATCTAATACTCTCACGGCCCCCATCAACACCACACGGCCAGCATCTTTATACACCCACACGATGATCATCATCTACACTTCATTGTTGCGTTCGTCTTGTGATTCAAAGCTTGTACGAAGGAACTATGGTGTGATCTAACTATGTGTGGAACAACGCCAAGTCATCCAAACCAATCTCTTGGTAACTTGTACTTGTTTTTTGAATCCTTTGTTATATTTTGTGAACCCTTGTTAGTAGATTAAAATCACATCTTTGAATAACCCATTTGATCCATAGATTACAATATTGGTACTTGCTAATTAAAATCAATTGTATGAATATTAGTTTGCTAATATAGAACTTATATTCTTGAATCTTTGAAATAGCAACTTTTTAGCATATAACTTGATTCCTTTGTGAAAGAACCATTTGGGACTTAATTGCTGAACAAGTCATACACCTTTTGAAAATCCTTGAACATGTGAAATAAAGCATGATTTATTGTGTTTATGTTTGGATAATTAAATTCTTAAATTAAAGTGTTTAAGTGTATGTGCTTGTGTGAAGGTTGAATCGTAGGACATAGGTTGACCATTCTTGTCCTACATCAAGCAACCCCGTGGGTTTGTGAATTCCGACTACCCCTCACATGTCTGTAAGTTAAAAGAATCTTTCTATGGTCTTAAACAGGCTCCTTGGGCCTGGTTTGCAAAGTTGTGTGATAAACTCCTTTCTTTTGGTTTCACATGCTCTCGCTTTGACTCTTCCCTTTTTATCATGCAAATTGCTTCGGCTAGTTTATTTGTTTTAGTCTATGTTGATGATTTGGTGATTACGGGCTCCAATTCTTCCCTCATTTCCAATCTAATTTAGTTTTTAAAATCTCAATTTCCCGTTAAAGATCTCAGTTCACTAAGTTACTTCCTTGGCATTGAAGTCCACCGCACTTGTGATGGGCTATTTATGCCTCAACAGAAATATATCACTGATTTGCTTTCACGTACCAATATGCACCTATCAAAACCTGTGTCCACACCAATAACCACCTCTGACAAACTCACTGCAGTGGATGCTTGTTCGTTTGATGATCCTCACTGGTATAGAAGTGTTGTCGGCAGTCTTCAATACTTTGCTTTCACTAGACCAAACATTTTGTTTGCTGTCAATTGTGTCTGTCAATATATGCACTCTCCTCGCATTCCCCACTGGACTGCTGTTAAGAGGATCCTTCGCTATCTCAATCACACCCGTCACCATGGCTTATTCTTTTATGTTTCCTCCTCTCCTTCCTTATCTGCTTTTTCTAATGCTAAATGGGTCGAGTGTCACGATGATTGTCGATCCACGGGTGGTTTCTGTGTCTACTTTGGTTCTCATCTCCTCTCTTGGAGCTCAAAGAAACAATCTATCGTTGCTCGATCATCCAGAGAAGCTGAATATAAATTTGTTGCTAACACTACCTGTGAACTCCTCTGGTTGTAGTCACTCCTGTCTGAACTTGGTATCTCGCTCACTCACCCACCAACTCTTTGGTGTGATAACATTGGCGCCACCTATCTTTCTCTAAACCCAGTAATGCATTCAAGAACAAAACATGTAGACTTGGATTATCACTTTGTCCGAGAGCGCGTTGCTGCCAAGTCTCTCCACGTGTCCTTCATTTCTACTAAAGACCAGATTGCCGACATTCTGACCAAGCCTCTCACTGCCGCTCGCTTTGCCTTGCTCTGATCCAATCTTACTGTGACACCAGTACCTTCTGGATCGCGGGGGGATGTTGGAGATACAACCACGTCTCCACCTCAGCACACCAGAATGCAACTCTCAGCGCACAGCAATGAAACCACCCAACTGCCTCACATTCCAATGGAATCTCAAACTAACAGAATGGCTGAGCTGGCAGGATAAATTTGTAATTTGCAGCTAAGTTGTTGTCTGCCATTGCCTATATATTTGGGCCTTTTCACTGTGTACAGATATGGAGAATAATGAATTGCAGAGATGAATTTACTCTTGTGTATTTTTCTTTAGCCTTTTATCATATATCCTTCGGGCATTTCTCCTCACTTCAACATATTATCATACTTATGTCAACTAGTTGAGTCGAACCAGTTGGTGGGTGTTTAATTTACTTATAAGTTCAATTTTCTAAACATATTGCACTTAATTGACTAATTTCTCAACTTAATTTATTAAATTAATGTTATTTTTTAAATTTACCTTCTCAAAATTTAATGAAAAAGTAAAATTATCATTTTGTGAAGGGTGAAATTTTATTTTATTTTTTATTAAACTTAACGGCTAACTAGCAGTTAGTTAATAGAAAGTTCATTTTGCTATAAAATAAAAAAAAGGTCAAATTTCAGGAGGTTTTTTTATTGGTTTTCAAAAACTCTCACCCTATGTTTGGAGAGACCTCAGATATAGATTTTTATTGGATTTGGAGAATATGTAATATAAAATTTAATTAAAAAATTTTTAAATCCACTCAAATCCAAATCCAAAATTTGAAATTCATACTTTCAAATACACCGTTAGAGTAGTGTGTCATATTTGAAAATTTTAAGGAGTGCTGCTAGTAATAGACCAAAACATCGATTTTGAATTCGGACCTAACTCCACCATATCAAGATTTACTCTGAGGTGCTTCATTGATGCTAAGGCGCAGTGACTGCTATAGAAGATTTTGTAGACATTAGCATTTCATAATGCAGTACATCACTCAATGAATGCGTTTAACCAATAATTTATTGGGAGTTTTGATGTGCATCCTCACTAACGGTTGTTTTTTTTTTATATATTCTACTACAAGGTTGGATATATATATATATATATATATAATTATTAATTAATAAATAAATAGAGGTGCTGCCCTCTTTTAGAAATATATATATATATATATATAATTATTAAAAACAAAATGGAAATAAATTAATTTAGATGCAGTTTGATATCACTACCAATTTTTAAAAGAATGAAAATTTAAAATTGAAAACAAAAAATAAAAAGTGAAAACTTAGTGAAAGTTTCTAAAGCTAAATAAATAAAAATTTTAATTAAGAGTATGCTTATTGTTTATGTTAAATAAAATAAAAAGGAAAACAATATGATTAAAATAATAATATAAAAAGAATGATTTAATCCACAAAGTTCTGAATATTAACTTATTGGCAACAAGTTGGTAAACAATTGAAATCTTACATATAAATTTTTTAATATTCCAAAAACAACTAAAAATTGATATTAAACATAAATAATGCATTGACATTGTTTATTCACTGTACATAATAAAAATAAAAATAATATCAAACAACCCTTTAATTTCTCTTCTCTCGTGTATCTTATAAAAGTTGCTTTTCTCTTTTATCCGCTTCTCTTCAACCGACCAAACTCCAAGACTACATTTGGTACAATTGCAAATGAAAAGAATCATAGTATCAAATTTGGTTACTTACAAAGGAAAAGATGTCGTCATATTTAACTATAAAAATGTCTATTCTTATCATATTTATGTTAGATAAAATAATACAAATTTATTATTATTATTATTTAAAAATATTATACTAATGTGTATTGTATTCTCATCTACTCCTAACAATAAATGCTCTAGAATTCAACATTATCAAAGAGGGTCTTCTAATTAATTATATGTGCACAAGCTAATATTTATCAAACTAAAATAAATTAAAAACTTGATCGAACATATGCTCCTTTTTTTAACCATGAATAAATAAAAATAAAAAAATATATCAAAATAATAAATAGGAAAATGTTACAAAATAAAAACAATTCAAAAATCTCTTCTTCGTGTTGCAAGAACAATATTATTATATGAGACGAATGAAAATAGTAAAATTGATTTTTTAAATCACTTTTTTATTTTTAAAAATTTTAAATTTTTTTATATTTTAATTATATTTTAAATTGACACAACCTTTTATTTCAATTTTAATTAAAAATTATTTATAAAATAAATAATTTATTACACAAATTTCTAGATATCAACTCATTGGCAATATGTTGATGAAACAACTAAAACATAAAATATATATATATATATATATATTATTCTTTTTTTTTAAATAACTGAAAATTGACAATAAAAATAGAAAATTAGCAACATAAATAATGGTGTAATAAACTATTTATTTTATAAATAATTTTTAATTCATGATGAAAAAATAAAAATAAAAAATAAATACCAAATGCTCGCTTTATTTCTCTTCTTTCTTATCCTATAATTCCTTTCGTATTGACTTCTCTTCAAACAAACTCATAAACTAAATTTGTTACAATTGCATGCATATTACTACAAATAAAAAGATCATGATGTAAAATCTTGATGACTTACAAAAGAAGATATTTTACCATCATAAAATAAATGATCACACCAATATTTTCTATAAATCTATAAAAAGAATTTTACTATAAGAATGTATATTTTTATTGCATTTCATATTAGATAAAATAATACAAACTTTTACATGCCATTCTCTTTCTAAATTATAATTTTTTATTATATTTTTATTTTATTCCCCTTTACTCCTAAGAATAAATGTTTTGTAATCTATACATAACCAAAGAGTCTACCCATTCCTCGAACCCTGTATGAGCAAGAGTATTTGTGCACTGGACGACCTTTTTTTTTTTTTTTTTTTAAATTGTCGTACTACTATTCTAATCATTGATTCACTAGTTAGACCGTTGATACAATAGCTTAATTCCTTCACTAGGCAGATGCCCATATTTCGAATTGGGTTTAATAATATCATCCTCTAGGCTCCAATAATGTTTATCCGTGATAGTTGGTCTCGTTCAACAACAATAATCATGCTCGGAACATTTTATGACTAGTCTTTAGTTGATTAAATTTTATCTTCTAGAACATCCCTTATTTCTCTAGCCAAAAGAATAGTTTACTCCGACTCCTTGAGATCCTTTTCAATGTTTTCATGACTAGTTTTAAAGTATCTCTCTCTCTCTCTCTCTCTCTCTCTCTCTCTCTCTCTCTCTCTCTCTCTCTCTCTCATGATGAATTAGTCAACTGACTAGTTTATGAATCTATCAATTCGATCAATTCAACCAGCAATGTTGTTACGATAGCACAAACACATGTTACATTATACTTTTCTTATTTATATAATGTAGAAGTAAATAAATTTTCCGTATTATTTTTAATATATAGTAAACTTTCATTTAGTGTATATTTTTGCGCATGCTTTTAATGAAAAATAGTACTCTAATATATATTTTGTAGAAATTATTCAAAAATTGATCAAAGTAATTCCGTTTTTTAATCAATTTATGTTGTATTAATAATAAAATTTTTAATTATTTTTTATTAAATTGGATTTTGTGGTTTAACAATACCAAAGCCAATTTTTCCAAAACACGCATAAGGTTTAAATTTTTTTAAAGAAAGTCAAATATTTTTTTATCTCAATTTAATTGTGAATCATATTTATATTTAATTTTAAATTTATATATTTATATTAAATGTCCAACCGTATATAATTATAAAAAATTAAAACTCTCCTTTGCACCATGATGGCCTTGGCCATGACTCACCATTGGGCATAAGGGAATTTAATATATATAAATGTAATGCTTTGAAGGTTCAGCCTAAATTTAAGTTTGTGGTTGGGTTAGGTCTGTATCAATTTTGGTGACCTATGTTGTGCGGCTGGTTCCATGCTATGTGGCAATGGCCTTCAGGAAATTTTGGAATAAAAAAATTATAAAAAAAATGTATAAACTAGAATGCAATACGAGGGATTTGTGACTTTGGTGACCCCAAAGTCACGGATTTGATTCCTCCTTAAAAGTTTACCCCGGTGAATTACTAGAAGTGCGTCAATGGACGAACGACTTTCAACCCTTTGGATTTGGTATCACATCATAATGTCCAAAGTAACGTGATGGCGACCTGAGTCTCTGGATTATTAAAAAGAAAAAAAAATTATTGTATGTTTAGATGTTCATGTTTGTCTTTTCATGTATGCAATTTTGAGCAATTTTTATTTTAATTTTGAGAGAAAAAGTAAAATGTTAGTGTGAAACATCTTTATTAAATGTTTTTTTTTAAAAAAAAATTAAAATTATTCTTCGTTTTTTTATTTTTAAAAGTCACAAATTTTACTTAAAAAATTATGAAGTTGCTTTTATACTCGATGAAAGTCTTTATTTGTTTTTGTCTTATTATTTACATTTGCTAAAACTGACTCCCATTTTGATTATTTCAAATATCTCAATCAATTTACAACTTTCTTACTATATTTCAACAACGTTTTTCTTATTAGCGGGTCAAACAAGTTTTGTAATAATTAGACTCAAGTTCTTTTTGTCGGCTTATTTTGAATATTTTTTTTTTTGTAGAAGTGTGTAAGAGTGAATTTGACCCCTTTTTTTCCATCTAAACTTCTGTTTTTTTTTTTTAAAAGGTAAAATTTGTGTATAAGACGTTTCATAAATAATTTTCAAAAGTTTCTAAAAATTAACTTATAAATTCTTAAAAATTTGAAACCTTCAAATGATAAAAACTACCTTTTTCCTTAATATATTATTCTCCACCATCAATATCACTAAAATTTTAAAATATCACCCCGAAAATTCCAAATATTTTAACTCTTAAAGATCATTCATAAGATATTTAAATGATTAAAAGTCGATAGACTATACTAATGATCTTAATTTAGAGAAAAATATTTAAACAACACGAGTTTGTAATAACATGAGCCCACGTGACAGTATCTAATTGAGTTTTATAGTGTGACTTTACACTGCCGAGTTTAGTTAGGTACTATCACGTGGATGTGTGTCATCGCAGGTCTATACTGTCGAATCTAGTCAAAGATTTAAATTTTGTACAAAATAAAAAAGGGTACATAATAAAAAGCGATTACTTTTTTCATTATATCCCCCAAATTGATTATCTACGATCTATACAATTAATTCAAAAGAAAATCTTAAAAATAATCTTTTGTGAAAAAAAAAAATTATCTCATATGCAACCACCATACATAAATTATAAATAGCAGTCTAGGTAGCCTTCAATTTGATGGGTGAGGGGAATTCCCACTCTACCTCACACTACAAAAGTCACTTTTCCTTTTCATTTATTAGGTTTTAATTACTAGCTAGGCTTGTTGAACTTTAAAGCATACACCATCATTTAGTTATATGGTGAGGGCTGACTACAATTTTGTCATACCAAATATTTAGTAAATGCATTAGCAGTAGCACTCATTCATCCTACTTACTCATCTAATCTTCCTTTTTAGGGCAGTGTACATTTTGGACTTTTCTCCAATCCAATAAAAACAGAGAGTTCAATCCAATAATTTATTTATTTATTTATTGTGGGTTCTAGGTTTTTGAGTCTAGATTTGGCAATAGTAGATTGTTTATTTTTTTATTTTTTATTTTATCTCTTTGTACATATTTTTAGAATTTTTTTAGATTAAAGATTTTATTTTTTTTTAAAAAAATTAATTGTTTTTTATGTATATATATATTGAAAATAAAAACTATTTTCTAATATTTTAAAAAATTAAACGTAATGATGAGTAAAATTAAATTTTTGTTTATTAATTTGATATATTTTTTTATTTTTATTTTTCGTTATCTTTGATAATTGATTTTTTTTTATTTTTTTAATACTTTTAAGTTCTAAATAGGACCTTAAGGCTAGAATATGAAATTTCGAACATAGAAGTTTCAAATTTTGAGTAGGTAGAGTATTTATCTAGAAATTCTATTCTTTATTTTTAAATTTGTATGAGTTTACTTTAAAGATAAAAAATCTAGTCCATTTATTTTTGTTATATGGTGTTAGAATAACTTTAAAGGTAAATGAAATTCAAACCGACCATCCATATTACGAGATGATTGATCGATTAAGTCACATTTTTTTTTTCTTTTATGCTTTATTTTTTTATTTTTTTTAATTTACATTTTAGAGACACATTTAGTTGACTGTCGAACTAATCAGTATGTTTTTCTTTTAAAAACATCGTGATTGGAAGAATTCATTGTCAGGAATTCTTTTGTTCGAGCTTGACAATGAATTCACGTACAAAAGCTTTGACTTATCATACATGTTAACACACTATATTTCTTTATCACTCGTGTTTGAACATGACTCTTAAATGTGTTCGGTAATTTGCATAAAACACATTATTACCATTATCCCGTAGATAGGCCCCACTACCAAAAATCGAGATTTTTTAAAAAATATATATATTTTTTAGTTATCTGTTAACGTTCGAGGATATGAATAGTATCATTTAATAAAATTTTCTTGTTAGGAATTGTAAGAAAATTATTTTTTGTTCGTTGTTGTTGGACTTTTCGAGATTAGTATTAGAAAACAGCACTAGAAAAAACATTCTTTAAATAGACCTCGTGACCATCTTTTTAAAAAGTACCCGTGATCATTGTGAATACAAGAAATAAATTATAGGATTAACTTTGTATTTTTCCTTTGTTAAATAATTATTTATTTTTATTATTATTATTATTTTGTTTATTGGGTTTTTTGTCATTGTGCACGGAATTGGTATACTCATCAGTCCACTCTTTTCATACACTTCTTTCCTTGTTGGTATTAGTCATTTTTTCTGTATATAAAATTTTTGCCAAAAGTAAAAAATCAATCACATCATTGAGTCCTTTACAATTTGTACTTGTAAGTTACTCCCCGACAGGCTATTATTATGACCTACCCAAAATAGAGCTTGCGACGATTGCTCTTGAAGTAGAAGATGCATTTTACTTGTTCATCCGGCTTAGAATTTTTTAAAAATTAAAAATATATTTTTTAAATTTAATTATTTAAAAAATTAAAAATGTTGCTTATAATAATTTGATAAATAAAATTGTAATTTTATATATTATTAAATTTAATTTTTGAATATTTAATTATATTAGAATAAATTTTTATTTTTAACAGAAAGAAAAACATATATAAAATAAATTTCCTCCATCTTTTTTTTTTCTTTTTTTCTCATCGATAAAATTCAAATTCACGATTTGAAGTTCTGAACTGTATGCTTTCAAGCAAAAGATAAAAAAAATAAAAATAAAAATAAAAATAAAGGATGCTAATCGCTGCTAAGTTTTCAAAGTCTCGTATACCTTACTTAAAAAGATTTGACAAAAAGATACGGATCTCTTTTGAAACGTTTTAAAAATTCACAAATCTCCCTTAACATTTGATTTTTGTCCTCTTCTAGAGCTTACTTTTTTTTTTTTCATTAAGTTTTACGGAGATATCTATGTTTGTTTGACAAGTTTTGAATAAGGTGCATACAGTTTTTTAAATGCCACAATTGGTTTATACTTTCTTTTTTACTAATTTTAAATTCTTTTTCAAAAATTTTAAGATTTCAAAAAAAAATTGTATTTTTTTTTTTTTTTATAAATAGCGAGATCCAATCTCTTGACCCAATTTTTTAAAAAGCATTTATAAACATGGCATGCCCACTTCCAAAAGTATAATTGGGAGGGTGTGATGAACACAATGAGAATGCATGTAGGTTCAATGGATTCAAAAGTTTTAAAATTAAAAAAGAGGAAGGGAGATAGCGCCACCAAGGAAAATGCTCTACATTATCCAATAATCAAATTTGGAAGCATCTTTGGTATTGGGAGTTGAGTAAGGATTATCTCATGGGTAACTAAAGTCAAAAAAAAAGAGAAGAAAGGAAAGGAAAGGAAAGGAAGGCTAATTAGGCCCAAGTGTGAATGGGGTCAAGCAGATAAGTCCAATCCACCAATGTGGAAAATGATGTGCAGTGAGTTGTGAAGGTAGGGTTAGGGTAGCATGTAACAAATCTGGCATGGCCCAATATTTCCCAACTACATTCACTGCAGCTTTCCTACATTAATTAATAATTGATCAATTGGACCCTTCAGATTGGTGGGCCCCATGGTTCTTGGATCCACTTTCTGGCTTCTACCTTCATCCCATTAGCTTCCAACCATGGGATTTTTTTCCTCATCAACATTGACCAATCCTATGGACTACATTCATCTTTTAGAGAGAGAGAGAGAGAGAGAGGGGTAATGGAGTGGTTTTATTTTATTTTATTTTGGGTGGGAGAGGATTATTTTGTATAGTTTGTTATTTTTTCTAACCTATGATTTATAAAAATATATTCGAGTTAGATTTTCTTTCATTCGAAAACAGGCCAATTATTCTTGATTGATTGTTGTATTTCTATGTTCTTCATATGATAAGAGTAGGTTTAGGGCAAATTTGAATTGGATGGATGAATTTGAATTGATGAGGATTTTCTCACAATTTTGGTCAAGAAAATGAGCTTGAATCAGTGAGAGCTTTTTTAATTTTATTAATTTGCATATATTTTTTGGATTACATTGATCAAGCATGAAGTATTGATACTTTTTTAATTGAGATTAAATATAATTGAAATCCAACTCAATCTGTATAGACTATCAAAAAAGGGAAAAAATTCACCTAGAGCAAATTTGCGGCTAAGGAAGGATCTTGGATGGAATTTTTCCACCAAACATTGAAAATAACAACTATCAAAATATGTTAGATGGAATGTTTGTTAATCTACAAGACAAAAAGATAAGTCACCTAAGTGTTCAATAAAAATCATATACCTTTTTAAAGAGTGGAGAGTTATAAGAGAATAATAAATTTGAGATCTATGCTTGCCTTCTTCAAAGGTGTAGGGTACCTTACAATGTGGAGTACTGCATTAAAATGCAAGTAAAAAAGTAACGTGAATTATAAAAATGTAAAATTTTGTAAAATGGAGGAGCTATGAGGTAAAAAGATTTAAATTGGAAGCGTTGGCCCTAGAGTTGAGTCTAGAGGGGGGATGAATAAACGTTTTTGCGTATTTTTACTTTTCTCTACAAAATAGAAATCTTGACAAGATGCAAACAATTATATCACAATATAAATAATATAAATCATGCACGAGATATAAATTAAAGAGTATAAGAAAGAAAAACTTGACAAATGATATTAACGTGATTCAGCCCCATGTCTACGTCCACGCCTTGAAACGCACTCAAGAATTCTCAATTCACTATCATGATCTCCTTCAGTAGTGGTGAAACGACCTGAGAGATTTCGCTTAAATTTCTATACTACCAAATAATTAAACAGCGAAAAATCTCCAAACATATTAACAAAGTAACTAAAATATCCCAATATAACAATAAATTTATCCCAATATCACAATGAAGTTTTGAACTTATAAAAAACATAAATAAAATATCAATAATATCTCCAGTATCAATTTAATACATCCTTAGGAATTTCAAGATAAACCAAGATAACAAAATAAACCTTTAATCTAAACCTCTCTATCTAGTCCGACCCATACTTCCACTGCGCTACTTTGATTATTGTCATACTCCATATGACATCTGAAAAATGTTAGAATATTCATGGGATGAGACACATCTCAGTAAGTCAGAATAAATTATTGAGAGTGTGTGACAACGTGATTTTTAGTGTTTCAAACATATTTTCATTGTCACGCCATAAACCCCAAAATGGGACCCAGGGGTGAAAATGTAACCTAACCTGTCTCTGTATTTGATAAAACATCCAAAGATACAACACAATGGATAAGGGTCCAACCCCGTGGGGTTCCCAGGCACCGTAAACACATCCAACACAATCATATACACAGCGAAAAAAGAGTCATTTTATATATACATATGTAGTACCATACCAGAATCTATATAAGAGCAGAAACAGACTCTATCAAAACGTACAAACGGGTGCCCAATTACATATCAAAATGGCAACTCATCAAAATTACTATCCTAGCACTTACCCAGCATTAATCGCAGTACACCGGCCACTACGCTCCTTACACCGGGACGCTAGTTTCGGTTACTCGAAAGACCTGTGAAAATGTACGTACATCAGGGTTGAGACACCTCTCAAGTAAGGAAGAACACAGGTTATATCAATGTGTGGCATTTGAGTGTTATCATGATACAACATACACACAGTTAAATGTATTCTAGTACTAATTTCCACAGCACACACACGCACCCATACACATACACATGATCAATAATCTTGGTGTCGTCACACCTTTCTGCCCGAAGTCGGCCTGCGATATACGGCGTTGGCCCGTAGCCAACCCGCAAACACGGTGCCACCTGCACATGGCTAGTCCTCAACTCCTATGGCATCGTATCGGCCCTAAACTGGTGGATCTACACCCTTCGGCCTGATCTGCCGGAATAGGCTCACGCCCTCGAATATAGAGTCGAACACTCTTGCCCACATGATAAGCGATAAACACACGCCCTTGGATATAGAGCCGGACACTCTTACCCACATGGCAAGCGGTAAAATACACGCCCTCGGATATAGAGTCGGACACTTTCAATACCTGAAACAATTTCAGAACCGTGTTCCTACTAGCATTTCTACATATCACACACACATGCATGCTCATATAACCAAATAAACCACACCCATTTGGTAATCTAAATCATGGATTTCCAAACAAATACAGTTTAAACAAGTCAAGGCACGACCATCCCAATATCACAGTATAAATCACCATATACCCTCGGTTTTTAACAAAACCAAGGATGCAGCCCGTCGCCCCCTTTTTCCCAAAACTGTAATAATGAAAAACCCATAGTTTTCCCCATTAGATTCCCCCAATGAGTAGCCAAAACACACACAAGACTGTGAATCACAGTTTCACCGAGTCCGATTTCAAAAATAACCAATATAAACATAGTTCCCCTTACCTTTTCCCCGAATAAAAAATCTTGAACTCCAAGACCCCTAAACAGTGAACCGAGTTCCAAAACCTAAAAATCACAGTACAGAATATGCTCACAAGACAGTTACCTATAAAACTACTGGATCAAAATTGAAAATCGAGCCTTACCTCGATTTTACGCCGAAACCCAAAAATCTCCGAAACAAGATTCCAATCCGTATAAATTTTAAAGAATCCTTCCACAATCCTCGTGGTAACTTCAGATTTCCGATTCCATCAACGATCAGCAAATAAATCTATAGAGAGAGAGAGAGAGTAGGGAGAATTCTAGAGAGAGAGAGAGATAGGATTGAAGTTTTCTTAGTGAGGAAGTAAAGGAATTTCTATTTATAGCCCTTTGACCCGACCCAATTCATCGACGAAATGGTGTTCTCGTCGACGAATCTTCCACTGACTTCTTCGACGAATTGGTGGCCTCGTCGATGAATCTGGGATCTCTGGTTTTTTTGAAACTCCTTGGCTTCTCCTCGTCGACGAGTCTCTGAATTTCATCGACGAGAAGAAAAAAGGCTTCGTCGACGAAATCTGGCTTCGTCAACGAAACATGCCAAATTCCCAATTTGTCCCTCTCTTACTTATTTAAACCCAGTTATCACGGTTCGGGTTCTTACATTCATAGTTTGTCTTTTTCTTACCCTATGAACTCATATGGAATTGTACACATGCTAAAATTTTTTTTTTTTTTAAATACATGCCTTTCTTTCAAATCATGCTTTAAATGAAATAAGTACCTCTGCATAAGTAAATACAGATATGTGTAAATATAAATATATTTTCAAAAGCAGTCATTTCTTTAGAACATGCTCTAACTCAAGGTGTAACCACGTGTATGTAAATCCACATATAGATATTTTACATGATACAACCGATTACATACTTTCAATTTTCAACCCAAACTTACTTCCATACTGAGCATACCTCCTCATCGGCATCAGTAGGAACAATATAATACAATTTCTATATAGAACATACCTCCCCATCGACATCAGTAGGAACATCACAACACAATTTCCATACTAAGCGTACCATCCCTTTGACATTGGCAGGAACATCAAAACACAATTTCCATGCTGAGCATACCTCCCCATCGGCATCAGCAGGAACATCACAACAAAATTTTCATATTGAGCATACCTCCCCATCGGTATAAGTAGGAACATCACAACACAATTTCCATATTGAGCATACCTCCCCATCGGCATCAGCAGGAACATCACAATATAATTTCCATATTGAGCATACCTCCCCATCGGCATCAGCAGGAACATTAAACACAATTTCCATACTAAGTATACCCCCCCATCGGCATCAGCAAGAACATCATTTTCACAATTTAGTATTAGAACTATCATACTATAATTATGTATATATATATATATATATATATATATATATATTATCGCTTCTATGTATATCTCATCATGTTTATACTTATCTTCATTTCATTATATTTGTATAAATCGTGTCTGTATACATCTCATATCACCATCTATGTATAAAATATGTCTATATATATCTCAATTCAACATTTCTGTATAAAACATCTATGTGTATATCATGTATCATCATTTCAATATAAAACATAAGTTTGTTTAAATCTCATATCATCATATTTATATAAAACATATCTAGGTTTCTCATATCTTCATACCTGTGTAAAACATATAAGTATATCTCATATTATCATATCTGTATAAAAACATATCCGTATATCTCATAACATAATTTCTGTATAAAATCATTTGTATAACACACATTTGTATATATTTCATTTCATCACATTCCCAATATAAAACTATTATTTTATATTCCTCATGCCACACAATTTTTGATTGATAATCATAGGAAAATACCCATATTATAATTTCCAAAACTATACACCATATTCTCAATTTCACATACTATAATCAACCAATTAATTTTTCAAAAATATCTGTCATAATTTATTCCCCTTACATGATTCCTGGAGAAATGCCTGCAAGGATCCTAAAGCAATGCCTGCGGCGTTCACACAAATCCCTGTATTCACACACCCTAGTTTAATCAGCTCAACCTCGGAATAATTATTATCCTAACATCCGTAGGCTCACACGCTCCCGTTAACCGATTAAATTCTAAAGAAAACGCGGGTATTATCCACTTTTCATATTTAAATTTAGTTTCTACCATATTTAAAAACACCAATATGATCAAACCCCTGCAGTTTAATCTAATTCCAAAATATTTCTAGAAATCTAATTTAATCAAATCTCTGCAATTTAACTTAATTCCAAAATATTCCTAAAAAAATTTATCTAATCAAATCCCTACAGTTTAACTTAATTTCGGGAAAATTTCCAAAAATCTAATATAATCAAATACTATAATTTATTAATTAAATACTAGAATTTAATTGGTTAATTTTTTTTTTTAAACAATAGACATAATTTGTACTCTTTACCTTAGCCTTTGAATGGTGCTTAGGATCCCCAAATCAAAAAATTGTTTCGATTAACTTGCTAAGGATTGAAACCGGGACCTCGTGGTGGTGTTCGTTTTTCGATTTAACTTACGAATTGAGAGAAAATCTAGAGAGAGAGGGATGGACAGAGGAGAGCGAGAGAGAGGTGAGAGAGATGGTGGGGGGCGGCGGGGCTTCAAATAGAATTCCTTTCTCACGAAGTCTCCTGAGAACAACTATATATATATATGTATGTATATAAGATTATAATACTATTATATTATATTATATTATATTAGTCAATTAATAATTATTATTATCTAATTAATTATTTAATTATTATTATTATTATTATTATTATTATTATTATTATAAGATCACAACCTTAATCAAGTATAATTATTTTTGGGGTCGTTACAAGCGGATAAACCTTTACACCACAATGGAACAAATCCCTTTATGCTCACGCAGAGTCTTTTCAAGTGAATAAATCCTTTAGTGCTCACCCAGAGCCTTCACACGGGAACAAATCTCTTTTGCTCACACATAGTCTAAACAAGGGAATCAATCCCTTTAACACTTGGTTCGCAAAAAACCCTTATAAGATGAATATGAATTACAAAAACAATGTTCCTTGAAGAGCTGATATTTGATACGAAGAAAACCACACACAACTCTCTCAAAGTAATGAATTACAACGAGATTAAGGAGTAAGAGAGATATTGAGCACTTGAGATGATGAACTAAATGTAAAGTGTTTGTAAATGATATTCAAAAAAAGTTAATCACTAAGATCAATGTTAGAACTGTTGGGTTTTTGTAGAGTCTAGTTGCGTTCAAATGATGACCAAACTTTTCTTTAATAATAGTTTTTCTATCATAAGGCTTAGCCCATGGAGCGAATGATTGGGCCAGAAATTTTTTGGACCCGTTTTGTAGCCCATTCGGAACCTTGTGCGCAACATATAAAATGATTGTTTTTGGGTGATCAGGGTATGTGGTCACACTTTGCAAGAGAGCGCAAGAGAGAGCATTGTACCGCTGCATTTTCTGTATTTTTCTTCCTGATAATAGTAAAATCCCTACAACTCCGTGGACGTAGACAAAATTGCTGAACCACATAAATATTGTCTTGTGCATGCGATTGATTTTTTTTTCTTTGACGTGTATTCTTTCTTTATTTTGTTTCTCACAGATTTCGGGAATTTGTTGTTAATTCCCAACAAGAACAAGTCTTTAGCCTTGTATTTATATGCAAATTGAACTATTAGCCATTTTATTGCCATTGGGCTTATAAAATAGCACAATACTTTGAAAACTAACCATTTATAGCCGTTGGGTTCAGAATCCCGACACAAACCGTTGACGAATTCCCTAAACCGTCAAAGCACCTGAGCCAAATTGTCAACGGTTTGTCCTGTTTCTTCATTAACTTGATTTTTAGGTGCATAAATGAGGTTTTAACTCAACCAGGACCAAGTCTATAAAATATTACAATACAAAGATCATTTAATGCTTGTCCCATATTAAAATACATTTGAGTAAAAAATATTTTTATAAAACTTTTTGTTTTGTCTTTGAAAACTCATAAGTATTGAACTTATGACTTAGTGATATCATATGTACTCTTACGAACTAGTAAGCACATGCAATTTGCTTAACTTTTGCTTAATAAACATGTGTGAAACAATACTGTAAGAGTTACAACAATTCCTACCTCAAACATTCCCTATAATATTACGACTTTACATTTGCTTTATTGGATGTGCTTGAGTTCTTGCGAATGATTGTCCACTTTGATCTTTCCTATATGAATGTCCACTCAATCTTTACCTATGAGAGTGTTCGCTTGATATTTGCACTAAAATTGGTATTTGTGTGATTTCTCCATTCATACCTGTCACAGCTTAGTATGCAAAGATTAGTTTAACTTAAAACCACTAATGAATTATTATTATCAAAATAAGACAATGAGGATCATGTAACCACTCAAGCTAACAATATCCCCTTTTTGATGATGATAAACCATTAGTGTCCTCATAGGATATAACTGTAAGCTCCCCATTAATTTATGCATATTGTTGAATAAGATGAAATTTTTCTCCCCTTACTATATGCATATGAGACATAATTAAAACATTCAACTAGATATTTTATATCCATTGAAGATATAACATACAATTATACAAATTAGAAAATTTATTTTATATTAAAACAAATCAACAAATAAGCTGAACTTTCATCAAAACAGAATAAGTAACAAATCTTAACTTCCATTAAAATCATTATAAGCAACACTACAGATTTGTACAGAATACACCTACCTACAACACCCAACCTACAACACCAACCTACTTCTCCCCCTTTGATCATCGTCAAAAAGAGAGGAACTATTAACAGTAGTATGGAATAGATACTCTTTCAAATGATTTTTCAAAAGTGCATACATAAAAGTATAAGAAGAAACTTCTTTTTCAGTCAACCATAAATTTATGAATGCTTGAAACCTAATCACATTGTACAAACATTTTGATGCTTATGGTTGAGCGTGGTGAATAGGTTCTTAGACAATAGTGAATTTTCATTTAGAGAATCTATTATAACTTTGAGATAAAGATAAGATGAATTGTCAGTTTATTCAATTGTAAGACATAAATAATTCATTTTGATCCTATTGACTATGACATTCAATTTCTGATTCTTAAATCGATACTAAAATAAATCAGAGACAGATTATGCCTATGTCAAGATGACCTCTTGTTAAATTAATAATTAATTGCAAATAATTATTGGTAATATTGTATTTTTATATCCCTTGAGGACAATTTTTACAAAAAAATAAAATAAAAAATAGAAAGTCATAATCATACACATTAAAATGCTAGTAAGCTTGTGATTGTAAATGAATATTTTTTTATTAATATATTTAGGTTCTTTTAAAAGAAAAAAAATAATAAATTGTTGTAATTAAGTTTATAAATTAAAATATGAATAGTAGAAATCATTTATAGAAGCTTGTATTCTTTTTAAAATTATAAAATATGAGTACAATACATCTACGACACAATATATAGATACATGGATGTCATAGATTCTAAAACGAAATTGTGAAATTTTATAAATTTGAAAACATTTTTTATAAGAGGTAGCATGAGAACCTCAAACAATTTGTAAAGTCATGATCTTAGGTTCTTATCATCAACAATTTGGATTTGGCTTAGTGGTTCATCTTCTGTCTTTTACGAAGGAAACAAGAATTCCAATCACCTTGTGAGTAGCGTTGTGACTTTTTGTATGTGCTAAATTTGTACATATTATGGGACGGCGGGTAAATACTTATAAGGTAGTAGTTGATAACAAATATATTTTAGGGTTTCAATTTAGATATATGCAAAATAGAAGAAATTACGTGTAAATTTATGTTCTGTTCAAATTTATATAAATTTAAATCAAATTTCGAATTTCACACACCCATATAGAATTAGGGTATTTGTGAGGCAGCCTGGCACAAATTTTTTTAAAAAAATAAAAGAACAAAGAAAAAGGGAACCTCAGCAAAATGGGTGTGCTTGAGAAGGGAGCGATTTAAAGGATCAGCCCAACCTGGCGTAATTCGAGTGGGCCTAATGAGATTATGGGCTCAGATCCACCAAGGTACAAGGGCTGAAGTATTGCTCACGGCCCATCTCTGAGCTGACCCGGGCCTTCATCTGGGCCAACCCACTGTAGCTCACCATATTACTTCAAAGGAACAGAAAGTTAGACATGTCATTTTTTTTTTTTATAGATAAAAACAAAACCAAGACTTACAGTGGAAATCATTTTATAGATAAAAAAATGTTATCATTTTTTTTTAAATACGAAAAAATATTTATAAAATTAAATTCAATAAAAATTATATTTAAACCATTTATTGAAGATAGAACAATATTTGAACCTTGAAAAACCATTTAATTAAAAATAAAATAGTGTAATGATATTATAAACACTAAATAAAAAATATATCACAAAATAAAATACGTAAACGAAATTATTGGGAAGTGACTAATTCATAAAACTTTGAAAAGCACTATAAATTATATTATAAACCTAGAATTACCTATAAATAACAAAATTTTCACTTATATGAAATTCAAAAATCATTAGTTGATCACTAAGGTAGCAAAACATAATAATTATAAATATTTTTTTTTGTAAATAGCAGTATAAAAATTGCAATAAGTTTATTAATATTTTTTTGTCATATATTTATATGTATTTATTACTTTTTTTTGTCTACAGTGATACAAAAGTTTTAAGATTTAATATTTTGCATAATGTTTGTTTTAGAATTATATCATGTCATATTTTATATTTCAAATTTTTTTTTTTGTTTATGCATCTATGTATTTAATAATAATGTTTGATATCTCTTAACAGTTTAAGTCTAGAACATCCTTATTAAAAGTCTCAAGTTTGAATCTGAAAGAGATAGGAAGTGATATTTAAAGGGAGATGGATTCTTGTTGTCAGGAATGACAAAATGGGTTGAAACCCGATGGGTGGCCCATGATCCGCCCGTTTAAACCAAATTTGAGTTTAATACAAGTTAACTCATTTATAAACAGGTCAACTTAGACTCCACTCGTTTATTAAACTGGTTAGACGAGTTCGGGTTGGGTCATCCGACAGGTGATCTGTTTATAACCCGTTTAAAAATAAAATGAAGTATTTTTTTATAAATATGTCATTTTATATGAAATGTTTAAGATTTTTAAAAATAAATGAATTATCTTTTTTAAACTAGCAGGTTTGAGTTTAGATAGTAGTCACATGTTAATAAATGGGTTAACCTGAACCCGACCCGTTTAACTCCAGCTCGTTTATGACCCTTCTGAACCGATCCGTTAGCTTGTTTTGCCACCCTTACTTATTGTGTGTCCAAATCCCTTTAACTAAAAAAAAAAAAAGTATTTTTGGTCTATATTTGCATATTTTTAAAAATAATAATTTTTATTAATAATTTTAAATATTCATACTGTAATTTATAAATTAAATTATTAAAGCATATTATTAATTTAGTTATTTTATAAGTATTTCTAAACCTTATTAAGAATGAGAAAATATTTTACATAACATAATACACATAAATTACGTGCATTGCACGTGACACATATATTCTGGAATAATGAAAAAAGACATGAAAAAAGGTCTCGCGCTTTGCCATGGGACTGGGGGAGTGATCCAGCGACTAAGGAGTAATGACAGTTCATAGTGCTTTGACTTCAGACAGCTTTTACCACATCCAGAGTGACACGGCCGACTCCCTGGGAGCGCTGCGGCAGGACATCTCCACATCTCTCTCTCTCTCTCTCTCTCTCTCTCTCTGAATCTGTAGTCGTCGTCTTCGTCTCACTCTCGCATCTCCTTTCTTCCAACTCTCAAAATGTCAAACTTCTCTCGGCAGATCAGGCTATCGCCGTCCCTCCTCAAACGCCTCAAGCAGAGACTCGCCGCTCCGGTGCTGCCGCCGACGCGATCTTTCACTACAACAGAGGGCCATCGTCCAACCATCGTCCACAAACGGAGTATAGATATCCTTCATGATCCCTGGTTCAACAAGGTCATTTCGCATTTCTCTTTCGGTTTCGCTAACTTAATCTCTTGCTCGGACTGCTTTAAACTCCTTGTAATATCCACGTGAGTACGTGTGTAGTTTATATAGCTCAAGTTTTTTGTTAGAGAGCTCGTTTGGATACTTTTTTTTTCTTGAAGGCTTGGTGGTGGTTTGAAGAAATGTGCCTCGCCTGCTTAATCTTGCAAATTGATAAACTGTGCTCACTTTATATTTAAAACCTGTCTACTCAATTTTGTTGAGTAGTTACTGCCTTTTGGTCTGAAGAGTTGCCCCGCGTTTCCTGAATTTTGTTGATCAGTAACACAATTTCAATTATTCATGAATTTGAGGTTTGTATAATTTCAGTGTTAATTTGTAATTTAACTTAATTTATTCATGAAAATTAAATACTTATCCTACTTTGAATAGCGAATCAAACCCAAAATAGTCCCAAGGATCTCTAGGAAGGGGGACTGTCCAACAAATCCATAAAACATTTCAAAATCTCAAAACATTAATCACATGCTTATGATACTTATCATGCTAAACACATAGAATAAAAGAGAATCATATTTATCTTGCCATTCATCTGAAAGCTAAATTTATCACTAAAGCAAGAGAAGAATAGGATTGGAGATGATGCCATAGGAATAATGTTCCTAGTTGCCTACCCTGGTGATCAAATCCATGGTAGTGCGCAATACCAATTAAGAAATAAATCATCAATTCATTCAGACAAACAAACACTCAAGCTTGCATGTCATTAATCAATAGTAGCGCCAAGTCTTCGCAAGTAGGCTTGAATACATGGATGATTAACGACTTGACCCAAAAGTTTAAGTCATTAGGCTTTGGGACCAACAATGCATGTAGGTCACTCATTCTTTGCTCAATTTTTCAATGTGGGACAAACTTGCAAGTGGAATTCTCAACAATCCCCCCCTCACTTATGAGTTTCAAACACTTGCCCTCAAATGGAAGTCATTTTTGATTACTCAGTGTCATGCAACCAGGAGTTATTGGGAAAGCTAGAAAACCATGGAGGTCCATCCACCACTACTCTTCCACGGAGTCTACTATCATGTGTATAAACCCTCAAGCTAGCTTGAATTGTCAACTTTGATACCACTTGTTAGGGGGAGTCCTCACAAGTGGGCTTGATATGTATGGTGAGCACCCACTCACTTGACCCAAAAGCTTAGGTCATTAGTTCTTGGGCCCAACCATGTATATTTCACTCAAATTTCCAATGTGGACAAACTCACAAATCAAATTCTCAACAATCAGGATCAATCCTAGAGCAAATTACTATCCACTCAACATTCATATATATTATAAAGAATGTTAAAATAAAATCCTAAGCATGCTCATAACCTTTGTAGTATAAGAATTAACACCCCCATGTTCAATTTACATATTGTCAAGGTAGAGAAAATAAAGCCTTAGTAGACCCCTTGGAAAAACTATTCATTTTTTTTTTTTTTTGGCAATAATCTTCTGGCAGGGCCTCGCTTCTTTAGCCTTTTTATTCTCCAATCCAACACCTTCACCATCTAAGTTTCTTCATAACCCAAGGAGGCACTCTTGGGCCTATTATTGACGAATAGGTGCTCTACCCTTGCAGTTTTGCCTTGGTGGCCAAGCAAGCTGTCCAAGGGTCTAAAATGGCCCAAATATGATTCATGATTTAAAATTAAGGGAGAGCCGCTGAAATAGAGAAATGTGCAAGACAGTGCAAAAGAAGGAAAGTAGGCATTGGTGCCCCGAAGTGCTTGATGATGCTCTTTGGGTACCATGTCGTGCTTTCACGGGTTGTGCACAGGAGAATTGTTAAAAGGGCATCAAGGGGGTGCCACCCATTTACAACCAGGAAAGGAGAGAAAAAAAACGAAAGAGAAGAATCAACACTGTGACAGTATACCCAAGAGATTGAAATTAAATGAGCTCCCAGCATGTACTGCCCACTAAGCCAGGAGGAAAGCATAGAGAGCCATCTATCCTCCAGCATTGTGGGAGAAGCAGATGTTAGCGTTTCTTTCTCTCCACATAATCTAGAGGATGGTGAGAGGGATCAGGGATGAGGCTGTTTTCCATTCTCTTTTCATAGAAGCACCCTTCCCATAGATTCCTTTCTCACAGATTCAGCAGTGACCCACTGCTGTCTTGAAACAGCAGTGTCCAGATTCTAGAATTCTACAATATTCTGGTCTAGGGGCAGAGGAGCAGAAGGCGGTAAACAGTTCCAGCATCAACTTTGCAGAGAAAGCATCTGTTAACCAAGGTGAAACCCCTTCTCTGAAGACTATTGAGTGTAAGAATCTTCCACAAAGTTGCATCTCAAGCAGAAAAAACAACTTGGGTTGGTGCACGAGTTTCCCAAGTGGCTTTCCAAGAGAAATCAGATCTGGCCTCAAGGCAACTGTCCAGCTGCTTGGTAGAGGGAGCTGATCATGGAGTAACCATTTTTATTGAGCTTCCATAAGGGCACATCCAAAGTTATATTATTGGGGACATTTCTGTAAAGGAAGCCATAAAAATCAGTGAAAGGGTCAAGCTCCCAATCATGAGTGTTTTTAACAAAGGGGATGGTCTAGGCTGTCCTGTTGATGGAATGGTTCACATATGTACTCAACAAAGTACCTTTCCTTAAAGGCGTGGATTTTAAAGGTTGCCTAAAATTTAGATCTCGAAGGAGATGAGCTGCACTGGTTGTCATGTCTCAAATGTTGTGCACTTATCATCATTTTGGCACTTTGGTGTGAAAGTCCAGAAATATTTTGGAAAAACTGTCCATTCTCGGTTCAGCCCTTTCTCATTATAAAGGTAAATCGCCAATCTTTACAAGGAAAGTAGTACTGGCCAATCTTTACAAGGAAAGTAGATATTATGCTGTACAAAGGAAAGTCTAACGCATTCCTAATATTCAGCATCTATACATGGTAAATATATTGTGTACATCTAATATTAATAGCTAAATTATATACGGTAACATCCCCCCTCAAATTGATGCTGGTAAGTCAACTAGCAACAATTTGCCAACAAGGAATTGATGCTGCTGTCGAGTCATGGCTTTGGTGAAGGCATTAGTTACTTGGAGATAAGACGAAATGGAAGGAAGAGATATCACCCGACTCTCCAAGATATCTTGGATAGAATGACAATCAACCTCAATGTGCTTGGTGCGTTCATGGAAGACAGGATTGTTTGCAATTTGAATAGCACTAGTGTTATCGGCATGAAGAGGGGTAGAATTAGTCTGAGGAAATCCAAGCTCGTTCAGAAGACCCCGTAACCATACAATTTCAGAACAAGCAATAGACATGGCACAATACTTAGCCTTAGTAGATGATTTAGATACACAATCTTGTTTCTTACATTTCCACGAAATTAAGGAATCACCTAAAAACATACACCAACCTGTAGTAGATCAACGTGTATATGGACACCTAGCCCAATCCGCATCACTATAGGCAACAAGTTGAAGAGATGAGCCTATAGGAAAGAATAACCCACGCGTAGGTGTCCCTTGAAGATAGCAGATAATGCGGTGAACTACAGCAAGAAGAAGATGCCGAGGAGAAGACATAAACTGGCTGACCTGATAAACAACATAGGAGATATCCGGTCGAGTAGTGGTCAAGTAGATAAGACTCCCAACCAGGCACCGATAGAGATCATCCAGAAGATCCCCTTCATCCTTCCTATATTTGACATTTAACTCCATATGAGTATTCATTGAAGAGGTATCCTCCAAACTAGCCAGCATGATAAGATCTTGAATATACTTATGCTGGTTTAAGAAAATACCAGTGGCCCAATGATGAACTTCTAGTCCCAAGAAGTATGTGAGCTGGCCAAGATTTTTCATATGGAAAGTTGCATGCAATAGCTTTTGAAGCTTAGTAATCAAACCACGGTCAATTCCAGTAATGATGATATCATCCACATAAACCAAGAGGACTATACCCGCCGCAGACTTGTGGAAGAAAAGAGAAGAATCATACTAACTTTGTATAAAGCTGAAGGTAAGAAGTGTACTATGAAACTTCTGAAACCAAGCCCGGAGAGCCTGCTTGAGCCCATACAGAGAACTCCTTAGTTTACAGACGTCATGAGGAGAGGAAGTCTTCATACCAGAGGGAAGCTTCATGTAGATCTCTTCTTGGAGATCACCATGAAGAAAGGCATTCTTCACATCCATCTGATGCAGTTGCCACGACTGTGAAGCGGCAATGGCTAAGATGGTTCGAACTGTGATCATTTTGGCAACAGGAGTAAATGTTTCCTCATAATCAATCCCATATTCCTATTTGTTACCTAGAGCGACATGGCGAGCTTTGTACTGGTCCAAAGAGCCATCATAACGAAGCTTGACAGAGAAAACCCATTTGCTCACAATTGGTTTGATCCCATTTGCTCACAATTGGTTTGACTGTAGGAGGACAAGGAACAATATCCCAAGTGTGATTTTTCTCAACTGCTTGAAGTTTTGTTTGCATTGCATTTTGCTAACACTCATGTTCCATGGCCTGTTTGTAGCAAGAGGGAATGGAAATAGAGGATAAAGTAGCAACAAGAGAAATAGGAGAGAAGAAACCATACCAATTAGGGGGTCGAGAAGGATGAGTATACTGGCGAAGAGTGGTGGAAGCAGGAGTAGGATCAGGCATTGGGTCAAGATCTTGAGGTGGCACAGAGGAAGTGGAACCAGGCTCATGTCGACTACATACTTCATATACGAGACCAGGTTTGAACCTTTCCATAATTGTCGGGGAATAAGAAAAGCTAGGTAGAAGAGATAAAGATGCAGATGGCAGCTCAACATGAGATGGAAAGAAATATTGTTTTTCAAAGAAAACAACATTCCTAGAAACTCGCAGACGACGAGCATAAGGATCATAACAAACATAACCCTTTTGAGGGATAGCATAACCAAGAAAGGCACACTTAACAGACTGAGTAGTAAGTTTATGTTGTTCATGAGCAAGGAGATGTACAAAACAAACACAACCAAATGTACGAAGATCAGAATATGAAGGAGAATGACCAAACAACTTAAAGAAAGGAGAAACATGATTTAACGTAGGAGAGGGTAAGCGATTGATCAAATGAACCGAAGTAGAAAGCGCTTCACACCAAAAACGAGGAGGAACATATGATTCAAGTAAAAGGGTTCTTACCACATCAAGAAGATGACGATTTTTCCGCTCAGCAACACCGTGTTGTTGCGGTGTCGAAGGACTAGAATGCTGAGAGATGATCCTTTTGCCTTAAAGGAAGTCGTCAAACTCATTCAACTTGTATTCTCCTCTAGAATCAGATCACAAGACCTTGATGCTGGCAGAGAATTGAGTCTCAAGAAGTGCAAGGAAGCACTTAAAGACTAAAAAAACTTCTGCCTTAGCCCGTAGGAAGTAAACCCAAGTAAAACGACTAAAGTCATCAATGAAAGTAACAAAGTACTTATAATGCACATGAGAAAAAACAGGTGCAATTCCCCAAACATCACTATGAATAATATCAAAACATTGGGAGGCACGAGATGCATGATGAGGAAAAGGTAGAACTTTACTTTTGCCAAGTTTGCATGTTGTACAATCAAAGGAAAGATCAAGAGAAGAACACGCTGTATTTCCCAACAAACCAGAATTAAATAAAGTACGAAGTACATTGGCCTAGATGTCTATGCCATGTCTTATTTCCAGGACTAGCAACATTACATGCAATAGAAAGTAGAGGATAACTAGGAATAATTGTGGAAGGAGAAAGGTGCAGAGGAAAGAGTCGTCCCACTTTATGCCCCTTCGCGATCATCTTCCTGGACACTTGATCCCGCAACACAACCATAACGAGAGAAATGAACATTACAATTGTTATCAACCAATTGACCAACAGAAAGAAGATTTGTGGAGAGGTGAGGAGACATAGAAACATCAATTAAGAAAGATGAAAGATCACCAACATCATGAATAGGCAGAGAATTGCCATTAGCAGTGTTAGTTTTCAGATTTCCATCATAATTTCGGACATTGGAAAGTGGAACAACAGAATTGGTGATATGGTAGGCTCCGGAATCAAAATACCATGGTTTAGAAGAAACGTTAGAATTACCCAAGAGTCCAAAAGCAGAAAAAGCAGAGAGGATCATCGTTGTACCATTTCAGGAGTGAGTGTATTTGGGTTTGCTAAGGCTGTAGGAGTAGGAACAACCTACGAGGCAGCAGGCAATGCAGCAGAACTAGAGGCGCCAGCGGAGGCATGATAAGCAGTACCCTGCTTCCTTTCAGGGCGAATGGGACAAGCGGAGATGATATGGCCCTGTTTCTTGCAGTAGTTACAAAACTTCTGGGGACAGTCCCAAGCAATATGACCAAAGGCTTTACAGCTATAGCACTGGATAGCCTGCATGTCTCAATCCTTATTCCTCCCTTGTGCTGCATAAGCCACAGTAACAGGGGCACTGACAGTAGCCCGACATTCCATGGCAGCCTGAGTTACGATACGCTGCTCCTCATGAAGAAGTTCACTCAAACAAGCATCCAGAGATGGTACTGGATGACGATTCATCAGATGAGATCGTGCAATGTCAAATTCGGAACGTAGCTTCATCAAGAATTGATCTCTCTTGCTTGTTTCATGCACTGCTTGAATAGCAGAGAGAGCTGCAGCGGGAACATTTGCATAAACAATGTCTGAATAGGCAGCCCAAAGATTTTGAAAACCAGAAAAATATTCCTCAATAGAGAGACTTCCCTGCGTGAAATTAGCCATCTCATACTCCAATGGAAAACGCCAAGCCGTGTTGTCTTGATTATAAACCTTATGCAGATAATTCCACATGTCAGCGGCGGTTTTATAAGGCCTCAGATTGAGAACAAGGTGAGGCTAACCGAACTAAGGATCCAGGTCATAACCTGAGCGTCCTTGATTACTCATTTAGATAGAGCCTCGCCATCTCGAGGTGCTGGATCGCTTCCATCAATATGACCCCACGAGTCTTTCCCTTTGACAAACAATTGAAACTGAAACTCCCAATTTTGCCAGTAAAACGGACCCCGAAAGGCCCTTGCTAGAAGACATGATTTAACCTAGAGAATGACTAGAAATCACAAAAAAAATTCCACCCACAACAGAAACACCGATCTCCTAGAAATTCCACCAAGAATATTCCACAAAAATTCAACACCTAGAATCCACGAAGAAGTTGCCAAAGATGCCAACAAACAAGAAATCCCAGCACCCACGAAGGGACAAAAAAATCCAAGCACCGAAAAAGGCATAGGACCGAAAACTCACAAACTAAAAAATATTCCACAAAATTCAACACATAGAACCCACAAAATCACCACAGCAAGCACCGACAACCAAAATAAATACCATAAACTCAACCAAGTGCCGAAATCCACAAGAGCAGCAACAGACGGCGCTGAAACCACCAACAGAAATCACCGAAATCCCAAAACATAGACCCCCAAGAAAAAAAATCTGAGAAAAAATTTGAGAAACTAGTAAGAAACTAGAAACCTGCTCTGATACCATGTCAAAGTCAAGAAGTCTTTTGGAAAAACTGACCATTCTTGGTTCAGCCCTTTCTCATTATCAAGGCAAATTGCGAATCTTTACAAGGAAAGTACTAAGTAGTAATAGCCATTCTTTACAAGGAAAGTAGATATTATGCTATACAAAGGAAAGTCTAACGTATTCCTAATATTCAGCATCTATACATGATAAATATATTGTGTACATCTAATATTAATAGCTAAATTATATACGGTAACATTTGAACCCATGTTTGCATGACTTGACCTTTTCTTCTCGCATCTTCTATTTTGAAGAAGTGTATTTCCGCCCAATCTTGCCATCTCATATTTGAATCCAATTCTATCCTCATATGATTGAATTAATTCCCAAATGTTTGTAAGAATTTACTAAAATGGGGTGTCTGCCGTCACCAAACACATTATTATGCTTCTGTTTCCCCAAAACTCAAAACATTTTAAAAAAAGAAGCACAGAATGACAACAAAACCAAACACAACTTTTCCCTTGGTTTTTCCCTTCCACTAGCAGCTTTCATGGTCTCATTTTTTTTTAAACAATGATTTCAGTGGTATATTTTTTAGACTATACAAATTTATTTTTGTTCTTATTTATGGAAATTATGGAATGTATTTGTACATGACAGAATGGGATTGTTTTTCTAATATGGTGCTAGTTTTTAAGGTTGTGATAAGATTGTTTTTCTCTTCTAATACATAAGAATTAGGAACTGACATTTTTCACAGTGGAATGAGGTTGTTTTTTATGGTTGTTTTTTTTTTTTTTACTTCAAAAAAATTATTTTTGACCTTCTTATGTATGAAATTTAGGGAACAGCTTTTTCCATGACAGAACGTGATCGCCTTGATCTTCGTGGACTTCTTCCTCCAAATGTTGTGTCTCCTGACCAGCAAATAGAACGCTTTAGTAAGTTTTAACTGTCCCCCTCTTCACTCTCATTTTGACATATTCATTTCTTAGAGAATTTATACAATGAGATAATTTCTTCTGGTAGACAAGTCATTTAAGGTTTCTAATAGCCTTTGTATGCTAGAAGTTTTGCAACTTGGTCAGTATAACCTCCAACTTAAGGCTCAATATTTCAGTATGATATCATTACAATTCTTTTGTTCCTTTGCCTATGCACAGTATTGATAAAACTTGTAGGGCTATGGTGGCTATTTTGTGATCATTTTTGTGGTCATGGGTTGAGATAGTTCCAAAATTCTATTCTTGATTATCTTTATCCTGCCCTTGAGGCGAGGGCAGTTATCTTCAGGAAAGATTATGAGACTATTTGATCCCTATGTAAATAACCTCATGGACAAGAATACTGTCGGCCAGACACTTTAGATGAGTTATTCTTACCCTACACTAATTACTTATGTGTGTGTTCATTCTAGTATTTATATACATTTGATCTAGTATTTGTGCACATGTATAAATATATAATGTAACTAATATATATTATCTAGATATACAGAATATTCAACAATTAGAAATAATTAGATAATTACTATAGAACATTACACGTAGTAATAAACAAAATCAATTATTATATAAATTTAATAATGATAATTATATTTAATTATAACACCTACTCTATTAACTTGAAGTTAAGATGGCATTAAAAAAGATGAAAATTGGAAAATCTATAGGACCAAATAAAATACCAATTGAAGTTTGGAAATGTTTAGGGATAAAGGAATTATTTGGTTAACTAATCTATTCAACACTATTATAAAAACCAAGAGGATGCTAGAATAATGGAAAAAAAAAAGGAAAGTTAGTATTTTTGTACAAAAACAAAGGCGATATTCAACACTGTAATCATTATTGTGGAATCAAGATTATGAGTCATGCAATAAAATTATGGGAAAGGGTAATTGAATATAGAATAATATTATAAATGAAGATTTTAGAAAATTAGTTTGGTTTTATGCCCGGGAGATCAACAACAGAAGCTATTTATCTTTTAAGAAGTTTAATGGAAAAGTTTAGGGAAAGAAGAGGGACTTGCATATGGTTTTTATTAGCCTAGAGAAAGCTTATGATAAAGTACCAAGGGAGGTTCTTTGGTGGGTCTCAGAAAAGAAGGAAGTTTGCAGTAGATATATGGAGGTCATTAAGGATATGTATGATAGAATAGTGGCTAGCGTTAGGACTGTAGGAGGAGAATCTAGAGATTTTTCAATTACAATAGGTGTACATCAAGGTTCTACTTTGAGTCCTTATCTTTTTATTTTAGTATTTGATGAACTAACTAGGAATATCCAAAATGGGATCCCTTGGTGTATGTTGTTTGCAGATGATATTGTGTTGATTGATGATAGTAGGAGCGGAGGGGAATCTAAGCTAAAAGTTTGGAGAGTCACATTAGAGTCTAAAAGGTTTAGGATAAGTAAGACTAAGACAAGATATATGAAATGTTTTTTAAGTAATGTAAGGAGTAGCAACAGAGAGAAGATTAAACTTGGTAATCAAGAAATTAATAGCATTGATAGATTTAGATATCTTGGATCTATTATGCAAGCTAAAGGGGAAATTGAAGAAGATGTAGTACATAAATCAAAACAGGTTGGGTAAAATAGAGGAGTGTGTTAGGTGTGTTGTGTGATCGTAGAATACCCTTAAAATTAAAAAGAAAGTTTTATAAGACGATTATCCAACATGCTTTATGGTTATGAATGTTGAGCAACCAAGAAACAACACGTACAAAAAATAAAAGTTGCTGAGATGCGAATGCCAATGTGGATGAGTGGTTTAACATTAAAAGATAAAGTAAGAAATGAATAGATACACAATAATTTAGGTATATTATTGGTTGAAAACAAGATAAGGGAGGGGTGGCTTAGATGGTTTGGGACTTTGAAACACAAGCCTAGTAGAGCACCTGTGAGGAGGAGTGAGTTAGTTATTGTTTCTGGTATGAAGCGGGGTAGGGGTAGACCTAAAATAACTTGGAATGAAGTAGTGAGGAAGGATTTAACAGCCCTTAATCTAGTAGAGGATAACACTCTTGATTGGGTGAATTGGTGGAAAAAGATTCATGTAGCTGACCCCACCTAGTGGGACTTAAGGCTTGTTGTTGTTGTTGTACCTACTCTATTAACAATTTCTAGGTATGTTTTTGGTGTTACATGGCAAGTGACCTTGGATTCTCTTGGCATACCAAACAATTTTATTATGGGTACTTGGCAGGCCTTGACCATTTGAACTATAACTGAAGAAATTCAGTGATCTTAGGATCAATCACCTCCATTTCTTCAAAACAAAGAATAATGTTGAATTTCATAAGTTTATAAAGAATATAGGAAAGTATAGCTGGGTTAGGAACTTTAATGTAACATTTGAAAATAGAGGAGAATGGGCAAAGCCTAATTTCCTAAAGCAGGGACTAAATAAGCATTTTTTTTTTTAAATTTGGGAAAAAAGGAATTGTGAGGGGCACCAAGTGGATGCCAACCCAAATATGAAAGAGGGTACATTAAGTATGAGACAGGATGTCCCAAAAATCTAAAATATTGTATCTTTTGATACGGACCATTAAACCAACTAGTTTTTAGTTAAGGTTCTAGGCCACCTATTTTTGAGGAACTAAAGAGACATCTCTTTTCATTCAAATACTTTTTTTATTTCTCTCCCTGCACATGACACAAAAAATAATGAAAGGGATCCAAGCCAGAGCTTTTCTGCTTTCTTTATGAGAAAATATACTTCTCCAAGCCCCAGTTCAATCAAATCAATCTCAACAATCCTGGCTGTACACAACTGAGACCAACAAATGATAGAGTGAAAGGAGCAGTGTAATACGATATTGTTAACAGGTTCAGCTGAAATGTTCATGAAAAGTATGTATTCAATGTGATTTCCCACTTTCTTGTAAGTTTTTAATGTTAGAACCTTGTTCAAAACATATTCCCAAGCAAAGAAAGAAACTTTAGTAGGGTTTGCTGATTTTCATGTGGCCTTTCATGGAAAATTTTGCCTTCCATTATTTGTTGCTGACCTTGTAGCAGTCATTGTTACTTAGTTTCTTCTTTGGTTTGCTGCTATAGCTGTTCTTTAGAGGTTAGGAAAATCTGCAAAATTTTTCAGCTCTCCATCTTGAGCATTCCTCTTAACCATATTCCATTAAAGCAAGGTTAGAACTCATGGAAACATTTGTATCTTGGGTGGGCAAAAATATCTGGGAGTTGAGTTTTAATGGGTTATCTTGACACCAATGTTAGTGCCAAGATGTTGTGCCATTCCAACTCCAAAGTGTATTAGAGTGAAAAAGTTGTCTCATTCCCTTTCTTTACCCACTTCCACACATCCATTCCATATGGCTCCTTTGTTCCCATTGAAGTCTACCTGTTGTGATTGGAGTCACATATTGCTGCTCTCTCCAAATTTGATCAATTTTCAATCACGACTCTCCAAAACCATTGGAGCCATAGTTGTCCCTTTCTTTACCCACTTCCACACATCCCTAGGGTTTTTTTATGCCTCAGTTTATATTTAGCATCGTTTTATATGTTTAACAAACGTGAAATTTAATGAGTATGAAACATAGATACAAAACCAGGGCATTTTTGGAGCAAAATTACAAGTTATCCTATGATAATGCTAATTGACTCTAGATAAATTCTTAATATATTTTAAATACTTCTAGACAAATTTTATGGTCTCTAATTCACTAATAAACTTAACTCACACATTTAGATTCATTGTATTAAACGGCGTAATCTATGCTTGCCACAAGTCACAACAAAGCGTGCCTAAAATGCCAGGGGCATGTTTGAAGTACCACAATGTCAAAGCAAACACATAATGCAGTAAGACTTACGCATTTGCGCATAAGGTGTGCTTTTTGCAGTTTTTGGGTTAAAGCTTGCAGTTCTTGAGTTTGTGCATTTTAAATCAAATTTGATTTTGAACTAGGCTTGAAAAATGTAATCATATGTATGTGAGAAAGGGCCAAGGAATGTTCTACTTTAAGTGAATCTCTAAAACTCTTGAAGCCAAACTTTTTTAAAACAATTGAATGTTGCATTTTGGATCATGAACACAATTTGAACATTTTAATGTTATGATTATCCATTTACATGGCTTACTTGAATGATTTATATACTTAGACCGACCAAAAGTCGTTCCCATATCATTTTTCAAACTTTTTTTTTTTTGTAACTTTTGTAATTTTTTTTTTATTTTAAAAATATATATGCAATTTATTTATTAAAATAAAATTCCCAAGGACTTACATGTTGCCTCATAAGGGCTAAAATGCCTAGTGTTATGCCTTCACATTTTAAAGCATTGCTTTGACTTGATCCAATGTAATTATAATTTGAGAAAGTATAAGGAGACAAGATGTTATAGATATAACTTTTAAACTTTGTTAATTTACAGTGGTTGACCTTAAGAGGCTTGCAGTGAATGCAAGAGATGGTCCATCTGATCCTTATGCTCTGGCCAAGTGGCGGATATTAAACCGGTTGCATGACAGAAATGAGACGATGTACTACAAAGTGAGTTGATAAATTTATTTCTTTTACCTGATAAATTTATTTCTTTTACCTGCTTGATGTGTATGTCATTGGTTGGGAATTGATGTTTAGTACTTTGCGCAATGATGATTTGTAAGATAAAATATTTAGTAATAATTTATGCATGCTGTATTTGATGAAGAAGTTGACAGCTGTATTTAATCAGCAAGTTGAATATCTGCTGGTTATGAGGGCAGCACATGGCAGTTTGAACTTCTATCATGGTTCTTATCTAAGATGATGATTGAAAATTCACCAGAAATTTGAGTATTCTTTCTAAGAAAATGAAAGTTGCACTCCCCTCCCTCCCCCTCTCTCTCTTTCATAGCCTTTGGATTTGTCTGGTTTATGTTCGAGTATGGATTGGATTCTGCTCCCCATGAAGAAAAGGTGGCTCACATACAAGCTCACATACAAGGTTGTTAGAATCGGGATCTTACATAGGATCGTTGATAGGGTCTGCAGGATCGGATCATGGATTGTAAGATTCTACTTACAATGTAAAATAAATTGAAAATTTATATATTTGGCAATTTATGACAACTCTCAATAAAATAATCCTTAAAACTTGGTAGTAAGTTTAAGAAATTAAAACAAATTTCAGGAATGTAGCTAGCTAGCACCTAGCAAGGCTTTCTTTTAACAATTTTGAACCTGCAAAAAAAAAAATCTAAATAGCCTGAACTGCAAAGTGCTCTGCAAAGGGAAAACTGTTGCTAGCTTATTTATTTAATAATTATAATTAAAAAGAAAAGAAAAAAGAATGAAGAGAAGAAGGAAGAAGAAATTGCTAATCTTAATTCAATGAACTGATGTAAATTTCTCAATTTTCACGGTTTCGTCATCAGATCATAAGAAGAAGAAGAAGAAGAAGGAGAAGAAGGAAAAAAAAGGAGGAAGAGGAAGAACTTTTTGTTAGTCGCAAAGAAAAGAAGAGGGAAAAGAAAGCTATAAGCTCTTTGCTTTGGGAAAAAAAAGATAGGTCTCTGGCTTGTCAATAATAAGAGAAAAAAAAAAAGAGAGAGAGGGAGAAAGTGAAAAGAACTACAAAGAAAAAGCATAACTGCTACAGGCCTGCAACTTTAGCTCTCATTCTGACTGTGCAAGTCCCTATTTGTTGAAGCTCTCCACTGATCTCAAAGCTATCAGCTGACCTCTACTATTTCTGGAAGAAACAGTCCAAGCCTATCAATAATCAACCTAGGATCTGTCTATCAAGAACTCTAAGCACTTTGAGAGCTTTCAATTTTGAAGGAAGAGAGCTTGCTAGAGAATGCTCAGCTGCTCCCTTGACTTGTATTGAACAAATCCTAGAACATGCTGGTTATGCTGCCCTACTTTTGATGAATTTAGCCAATGAGACTAAATTGTGTCTATTGCAAAAGTAAAGTGTTTGGGCTAGTAAAAATATATATTGGGCCTTTTTTGTTAAAATCATAAATAGGAAACCCCACATTCCATTGCAAAAGTAGGATCGGTAGGATCGCAAGTAGGATCGAGATCCTAAGATCCTAAGGTTCCAGATAAGATCCTACTTTATTAAGATTCTACTTAAGATCTGGATTTATTAGGCAAGTATGGATTGTAGGATTGTAGAATCGCAAGGTCCGAATCAGGATTTTGATAACCATGCTCACATAGCGCTCTCCCTCTTCTCTCTCTCTCTCACACACACACACACACACACAGCCTTTGGATTTGTTCAGTTTGTGTTCAATTATGGATTTTGCTTGCCATGAAGAGAAGGTGGCTCTCATCAAATAATCTAGATCGAAGGGAAATATTTTTAGTTTGCTTTTAAGGAGAGTTTGGGGTTGGGGTGGGGGGGGGGGGGTTAGGTTCATTTTGTTGTTTGAAGGGAACCTCTTTGCAACTGAAGGGTTAGGGCTTCTCTGGTGGCAACAAAGTGGTTTGTTGATGGTTTGTCTTTAGTGTTTGGGAGGGTGAGGAGTTTTTCGAGTTTTTCTCCTAAAATAAGATTAGGAACCGTGGATTATTGGATGGTAGTTAGGTTGACAGTGTTGATGATCATTTTGCTCAAATGAACAAAATATCCTTGATTATCATTTTCTACATTTTTGCCTTTTTAACCTCTAGGGAAAATCGCAACGTTTGCAATAAATTGTACTCTCTTTGGTCAATTTGGTGGGTCCACACAATCCCCATCTCACACATTAGCTCCATTACACTCACATGCGCTCAATCAAGCCCCAAAATCCTACCAATCTTTATTATTAAATAAAAATCCATGGCCTTGTGTCATGGGTCAAACACTTCACACCTTGTGAAGGGCCGTGTGACACTAGCTAAAGCACTCATGCTTAACTAGTCAACCAAAGTATACTGCAGTTTACCACTAGAATACATTTATGACAATTGAATGCAAAGTAGGTGGAAGAAATAAGCAATTCATGTAGGCAAATGACAGGCACATGGTAAAAATTGAATCAACGTAATCATTAACAACGCCTTTGTAGGCAATGTGTGTTTAGTAAGGGAGACAAGTCGGCTAAACACAGTTACAAATGCTAGTGCGATTTACAATGATTCATGAACAGTCATCCTACCCTAAAGAGCTTTCTGTTCTATTTTAGCTTTGGCACTAGGAAATATAAAACTAACTGAGGAATCATACTCCCATTTTACACTTAAGGCATTGACACACTCAATGAACAAAACCTATACTACTTCAAGTATTCAAAAGCTCCCTAGCACTACTCTGTCTAGTTCCACTAATACCCTTCTTCAGCAATTCTGTCAACGTGGCTGTTCTCCTTTAGTACCTCTTTGTGAACTTATGATAATAGTTAGCGAGTCCAAAAAAGGAACACAACTCCTTCATTGTCATTGAGATATTCCAGTCTTGAATAGCTTTCACCTTTTCCATATCTATGTGGATATGACCTTACTCGATCGCATGACCAAGGAATTTGATGAGCCTCAGAGCGAAGAGCGCTTCTCTTTCTTCACATAAAGGTTGTTCTACTTCAACCTGTCAAACATTTTCTATAGATGCTCTTCATGTTCAGATTGGAAATGTAGACAATAATGTCATCCAGGTACACCATGACAAACTTGTCGTGGTACTTATGAAATACTTGGTTCATAATGTACAAACTACCGTAGGTGCATTTGTCAACTCGTAAGGCATCACCAAGAATTCTCATACGCCCCATACCGTATCACACGAGTAGTTTTTGGCTCATCACCATTAGCTATCCTCACTTGGTAGTAGCTTGACCACAAGTCAAGTTTGGTGAAATACTCAGCATGACTTAGCATATCAAACAAATCAACAATCAGTGGAATGGGATACTTGTTGCGCATCGTTGCCTTGTTAAGCGTGCATATGTCAACACATATTCACACACTCTCATATAACTCATCAAGTTGCTCCCTTAACTCTGCTAACTCTAGAGGCGCAATCCAATTTGACCCTTAGTAGCAAGCTTTACTCTTGGTGACAACTTGATTTGATGCTCCACACCCCGTGGTAAAGGCAAGTTGTAAGGTAGCTTGTTTGACATCACAACTTTATATTCATCCAACACAGCTTGGATGACAATAGATACCTGCTCACAACTTACTTCGTCATCTACCACCAATGTGGCAAGAAATGTCTGCTCACCCCTTTCATACCCTTCATGAGCTGCATGGTTGAGAGGAACTTATCATTGCCCCTTTCTTAGCTACGGCTTGCGCCATGTGAGGGAGGTCTACTGTCAGACGAAGGGAACTAGAAAATGACATTGGCACTGCCTTAATCTCTTTCAAAAAGTTCTTTCCAAGTATCACTTGGAAATCATCCATTGGCATGCTATGAAATTTGCATGTCCCGCTCACTGTCCAAGCTTTATAGTCACTTGCTTAGAAACTCTCAGAGTAGGTTGAGCTGCAGAGTTAACCACTTTCATGCATTTTGAGTCCTTCTCTAAGCTCAAATTGAGTCTTTGCACTTCCGCCTATGAGACAATGTTATGTGTAGCCTTGGTATCCACCATAATATGGGTGCTCTTTCCATTGATTTGCAGATCCACAAACATTAACCCTTTCTCTTGAGTAACTGTAATTTCTTTTGCTTGCCTCTCCAACATGTTGGGTCCACATTGCATCATCCTTGTGGTTTCCTTCTCATCCTCATCATCTCCTTGCGTCCCCTCTGCAACGAAAGTTTATAAGACATTGAGTGATGACTTGTGAGGGAAATCAATAGCTTTGTGAGGGCCTCGACATAAGAAGCATGTCATCTTACCCTTACCACAGGATGTGTTGAGACCAAGACGATGAAGCTTCTTTTGAACTTGGTGCCTTGGTGTTGGCTCCCCCACTTTTGGGTTTGCCCTTCTTGAAATACTTTCCGTTGTTTCCACCTTTGCCACTTTCTTTTGACCTTGTGGAACTCTCTTTAGTGTAATCAGTCAAGTGATTTGCGGCATCCTATACGGTAGGCAAGTCTTGAACTCTTTGTCGATGAAGTTTTGCCCTCGCCCGCAGTTTCAACCCCTCAAGAAAATAGAACAACATGTCTTTCTTTGACATGTCCTTGATATTCAACATCAACTTAGAGAATTGTTTCACATACTCCGTGATTGTATCGGTTTGCTTAAGGTCTCACAGTTTGCACTTAGCATTGTACTCCACATTCATAGGAAAGAATAGAGCTTGGGCCTTCTCTTTAAAGTCTACTCGACAATCAATTGCACATTGTACATTTTGTATCTCGTCGTACTTGGTACATTACCATAGCTTAGTATCACTATCACCACTTACGCACTTTGTTGCCACCCATAACTCCTTTGGGTTGGTTCTCACTGCATGAAAGTACTGTTTCATGTCAAATGAAAAGTTCTCTAACTCCTTAGCATCATGGGCACTCCTATTCGCTCTAGGTTTTGTACCTTCATTCTTCCATACTTTATCCATATAGAGTTGGAATTTCTTATGGCATGAACATCTAGTTCATCTTGGCATTCAGATCCTCCAATTGGATCTGTAAAGCTTCTACTATAGTGTGGAAGTCCTTTGACATCTTCACAATGGAACCTTGATGTTTTGTGATCCCTTCAATGCATTAGCACTCTCAGCAAGTTTATCCATCTCCATGGCCACATTGTTGACTATCTTTGGCTCTCAGCCTATGCCTTTAGCACCTCAATTTTCTTGGTATTGGTTGACATGGTCTCTTACTAATGCTTTATACAATTGCACAATACGAAGGCAACTAAACTCATGAAGCAATTAACCAAACTTTGATACCAACTATCATGAGCCGAACACTTCACACCTTGTGAAGGGCCATGTGGCACTAATTAAAGTACTCTTGCTTAACTAGTCCGCCAAAGTATACTGTGGTTTGCCACAACACATTTACAACAGTTGAATGCAAAGTGGGCAGAAGTAGTAAGCAATTCATGTAAGCAAAGGACAAGCATGCGGTAAACATTGAAGCAATGCAATTCATTAAGAATACCTTCGCAGGAAACGTGTGTTTTAGCTAGGGAGGCAAGTAGACTAAACATGTCTACAAAGCTAGTGGGTTTTACAATGATTGATGAACATTCACCCTCCTTTAAAGAGCTTTCGATGCTATTTTACCTTCGGCACTAGGAAAGATAAAATTGACTGAGGTATCATACTCTCATTTTATACTAAGGCATTGACACACTCAATGAACAAAACCTATACTACTATTTACGCTAACCCACCCTATGCCCGCAAGACAAGCGGTTAGAGGCAAGCATAATGCCTAGAACAAGCTTGGTTGGTGATGTTCTTCCCAACTTGCGGTCGACTTTCTCGTAGACTTTGGCGTTAGATACTCTTTGTTAATGGTTGTTTAGTCTTTTAGCATTATTATTAATATTATTATGTGTTAGAATTTTGTTAGTAATAACCGTGAGTTAGCAAGGGTATTATGGTCATTCCTATTGTACTTACATATATTATAAATCGAGGGAGAGACCTATCATTGAGTTTAGGTCTTCCATTTTACGCAATTACTCAACATGGTATCAGAGATTGATCCAAACTAAACCCTACTCTCCTCAGTCACTGCCGGAAAACACCATGCAGCTGTCCTTCCTAGATTGACCTCCATCCCATATTATTTCACAAAACCAACCATACACCCATAAACAGAACCCCCCCCCCTCCCCCGGGGACGACCCACCCCACAAAACCCCATTTCTGGAGTAGCCCCCATGCGCTGGCCAAATGCCGGCAGGGCCGCTTCCATGCGCTGGCGTGTTGAGTGAATTTCTGGCCACCTTTTTTTTTCCTCTGCCATGCTCTGATTCCTTCCCTAGACTATACTATCAACTTGTTAGATCAGTTTTTGAACCTTTTCTGACTATGCTCTCGCTGCATTCTGTTAATGTTTGTTCAAGGCTTGTGAAGGCGTTTTTGTGAGTTTTCTGGAGGCGTGGCAGCATTCATATGTTCAGTCGTGAGGCTGTGGCAGTGCTATATCCGTCGGTGAGTTGACACGTCCGTAGCAGTGTGGCACCGAAGGAATGGTTGTTTGATGCTTCGTGAAACTGTTTATCAATTGTTAATGAGTTTATTGGGTCTGAAACAGTTGGATTTTTGTGTTTTTTGATTCACTATTCTAATTCCTTCTATATACCAAAATATCAAGCTGTTGGGCATGCGTTTTTTGCTCTAAGATCCAATCTTTGTTGGGACAATGCACTCGTGGTAATTCGTTAGTTGTTGTTCGGTGTTAGCAACGGTCATTGGTGACCTTCTTGGGGCAGTGGCAGTGCTCATGAGCTGTTCTTTTTGTGTGAGGCAGTGGCAGTGTTGCTTTCTTGGGGCTGCATCTGAGGTTGTTGGTGATTTATTCATGCTAGTTTCGGTGGTTCACCTCTTCAATTGTTCCAGTGTTGGCTGTTGCTTTCTTGGGACTGCGTGTGTTCTTTGTGCTATGGCAGCCTTGTACTGATTTATTTGTGGCTTGTTCATGGTGGGTCACCTTGTTCGTGGTTGTTCCAATTGTTCCAGCAATTAATCTTATGATCATTGGTCTGAGTTTGTGAATGTTGGGATGGCGTTTGCAAATCCCAAAAGTATGATTCCTTCATTAGTCACTTGTTTGAGTGAACCGCGTACTATGACTATATCAAAAGGAGGAGTATTCCATATTTCTACAATATCAATTGTCTCAGCAAGCATCTTATCACATTGCTTATTTTGCCTAGAAAGGTAATCCTACAACCTGCATGTCATCTGGTATTCTTTCTACTAGTCTTTGGATTATCGACTCTGCTGCCATTGATCATATAATAGATGCAATCAACTTCTTTTTTGATCTCCAATATCCTAAAAATCTCCCTCATGTTACCTTTGTTGATGGGTCCACTATTGTTGTTAAGGGGATAGGAACAGTAAATCCTACTCCTTCTATCTCTCTTTCTTTTGCTTTATACATTCCTAAATCTCCTTTCAATCTTATGTCAATTAGCAAGCTTACAAAGTCACTAAATTGTTCTATCACATTCCTTCCTGATTCTATGGTTATTCAGGATCTGAAGACGAGGAAGACAATTTGCATAGGATGCGAGGCTTGTGAACTTTACTACTTTGAGTCGCTTTCTCCACCCATTGCTTGCACAGTCATAGCTACACCACTTCAAATCCATTGTCGTCTTGGTCATCCGTCCTTGGACAAGTTGAAACAGCTAGTTCCTACATTGAGTTTTGTGTCTAATCTTGAATGTGAGTCCTATCAATTGGGCAAGCATCATCGTGTTCCCTTTGCTCCCCTGGTTGAAAAACGGGTGGTTAGTCCTTTCATGCTTGTCCATTATGATATTTGGGGTCCTAGTTGTGTGACATCAAAGTTAGGGTTTCGATACTTTGTTACATTTGTTGATGAGTACTCTAGGATGACTTGGTTATATTTAATGAAAGACCGTTCCAAGTTGTTTGATATCTTTTGTGCTTATTGTTCCCAATTAAAGACTTAATTTGACATGTTAGTCAGGATACTTCATAGTGATAATGCTAAGGAATACTTTAGTACCCAATTCAGTACTTATATGACAAACTCTAGTATGATCCATCAGCCCTCTTGTGACCACACTCCACAACAAAATGGAGTTGCAAAGCGGAAAAACAATCATATTCTTGAAGTCACTCACACCCCATTGTATTAAATGAATGTTCCCAAAGTCCTTTGGAGTGATGCTGTGCTCACAACTTGCTTCCTAATCAATAAAATGCCGTCCTTTGTCCTTGGTGGTAAAATTCCATATTCAATTATCTTTCCTAAGGCTCCTTTGTTCACCCTTCCTTGTATTTTAATTGTGTGTTCTTTATCCATCAGTTATCCCTAGGAATGGATAAGTTGGATCCTCGTGCTATCAAATATGTTTTCTAAGCTATTCCTATACTCAAAAGGGATATTGATGTTATAGTCCTACTTTACATTTATTCTCTGTCTCTGTGTATGTCACCTTTTTTGAGTCTACAACTTTGATTCCTTGAGTTATGTTCACCTTGATGAGTCCCTTCCTCTGCCTTGCCTTCCAGATCCAAACCTAGTATCTGTACCCAATCCTCCTACATCTTCTTCCAGCTTGAGTCCTTCTCGTTGCTTGAATCATCCCAATTTGCAGGCATACACACGGCGACTCAAGGGGAAAGTGCCTCCTCCAGCTTCTGCTACTGTTCCTCTAGTTCCCTTGTCGGATGATCTTATTTCTCGTGATGTTGATCCTCTAATAGTTGTTTGAAAAGGTAAACACACTTGTACCCAACATTCGATCTCTAATTTTGTTTGTTATGATATCTTGTCACCCTCTTATTACTGTTTCGCTAGTACTCTGTCTTCTGTTGCTCTTCCAAGATCTATTTCTGAAGCCCTATCTCATTCTGGGTGGAGGAGAACAATGGTTGAAGAGATGAGTGCACTATATGATAATGAAACTTGGGACTTGGTACCTCTTCCTCCTGATAAGTTTATGGTTGGTTGTCGCTGGGCGTACAATGTGAAAGTCAATACTTATGGTTCTGTAGCTCGTCTGAAGGCCTGCCTTGTTGCTAAGGGGTATACTCTGGTGTATGGTTTGGATTATTCAGACACATTCTCCTTGGTTGCTAAATTTGCCTCAATATGCTCATTCATTTCTTTAGCCACTACTTGTCATTGACCTTTACATCAGTTAGATGTGAAGAATGCTTTCCTACATGGTGATCTTCATGAGGAGGTATATATGGAGCAACCCCTTGGGTTTATTGCTCAGGGGGAGCCAAGCTTAGTATGTTGGCTCAAGAAGTTATTGTATGGATTAAAACAATCTCTGAGAGCATGGTTTGGCCGTTTTAGTGCTATAGTACTTGAGTTTGACCTTCATTGGTGTGCAGTAGATCACCTTGTGTTTTATCTTCATACTCCATCAAACAGTATTTTGCTTATTGTATATGTGGATGACATTGTGATCACTGGTGATGATTATCGTGGCATCTAGGACCTAAAGCTTTTTCTATAGAGTAAGTTTCAGACCAAAGATTTGGGACCATTGAAGTACTTCTTGGTTATAAAAGTATTGAGATCTTGTATGGGAATTGTCTTGTCACAAAGGAAGTATGTTCTTGATCTTTTAGATGAGATGGGGTTGTTGGGATCCAAACCTATTGATACACCCATGGATCCCAATAGTAAGTAAGAAACAAATTGTGGTTGCTAGATCGAGTGCTGAGTCAGAGTATAGCGCTATGGCGCACACTACATGTGAACTTTTTTGGTTGAAGAACATGTTGAAAGAACTAGGTTTTTCACATTCTCACCCTATAGAGTTGATGTGTGATTATCGAGCTGTTATTCATATTGCCTCAAACCCTGTCTTCCATGAGTGGAGAAAGCACATTGAAGTTGATTGCCACTTTATTCGAGAGAAACTTGTACAGAAGCTCATTATGACCACTCATGTGAAGTCTGAGTTTCAGCTTGCTAATTTGTTCACTAAAGCATTGGGAGGTGCTCGTGTGAAATTTATTGTAACAAGCTAGGAGCATATGATATATATGCTCTAGCTTGAGCGGGAGTGTTAATGGTTTAGTCTTTTAGCACTTATTATGTGTTAGAGTTTTGTTAGTAATAAGTGTGACTGTGTGAGTTAGTAAGGTTATTATGGTCATTCCTATTGTACTTACCTATATTATAAATAGAGGGAGAGACCTATCATTTAATTCAGGTCTTCCATTTTACCCAATTACTCAACACTCCTCAACTTTGTTCATGAAGGGCCTCCGTGTCTTTTGCTAAAATCTAGTTGATTTTTTCATCTCCAAGGCCTTTCCACTTCAGTAACAACCCATACTGCTTCTTCCTTGATGATGTGAACTCTTTGTTTGCAAGGATGACTTCAACTCTCTTTTGTCAGGTTGCCTTATCTTTAGTGGTGCTCTAGTTGCTTGACTTCTGCTAAGGTTGTGTTGAGCATACCAATGCCTCATGCTATAATCCTACTAATGGTGTATTGCACGTGGCTAAGGTTGCATGTAAGCATATTAATGGCTCATCTTGTGGTCCAGCTGAATATATACTGCTCAACTGCACAACCCCTAGGCCTTGTTGTGGAATTGTAATACCACCAGATGGCAAATGCCTTAACAAAAAACATGTGTGTCTTGGAGGGGGAGGGGGAGGAAATGGGTGGTGGAGATATAAACATAGGAACTGTTAGATTACTATACCTAAAATCTTAAACTGTTAGTTTGTGCCAACAAAGCTCCAACACTCCTCTGCATGTGTAGCCTGATTGCACATGGAGGGATAAGCAAATGATAAATAACACCTATTATGGGGAATAAGATAATATTTAACCACCACACAATAAGTGCGGCAATAAGACTAGAACTGAAGACCTCCTGGAAACCATAGCTCTGATACCATGTTAGATTACTAATTTACCTAAAAGCTTAAGCTGTTAGGTTTTGGGCAAACAATGTATTTCAAGCTTCAACAGGAATAGTTGAAAGTAAAAGGGGAAAATTTTTATGAGTACTGTAATTTATGTAAAAGGGGAAATAAGTAAAATGAAAGAGGATATAAAAAAATAAGTGTGTTTTGTAAGCTAAATATTATGTTGTGGACTTAGTTAAAAAAAAAATTGTGGGGTTGTCTTCGTTGTTGTCTGTATTGAACAATTGCAAATTATCCTTGGGTAGGGATGTTTGTTCTTGGTGTTTGGATCATTAAGGGGTGTGTTCTTGTAAATCATTCTTTGGATTTTTGACCAATTCAAACTCTCCCTGTCCTCTTTATCCTGTTATTTGGAAGGTTAAAGTTCCCTAAAAAAATTAAAGCATTTACTTGTTTGGCTGTGCTTAACAGTTAATACTAATAACTTGCTGTAGATTAGGAGACCTTTGAAGGCTCTCTCTCTCCAGATGTTTGCGTGCTCTGTTATAGGAATTCTGAAACAGCCTCTCGTCTCTTTTTGCATTGTCATTTTGCATGGAGGATTTTGAATAAATTGTTCGGTGTTATGGAAGAGAGTTGGGTATGCCCCTGTTCAGTGGAAGACTTGTTAGTCACTTCTTTTGCCGGCTTAGGAAGAAGGAAGGATAGGGCAGTTTTTTGGAAGTGTAGCAAGTATGCAGTTTTATGGGGTTTTTGGTTGGAGGGTTATGCGTGGAGTTTTTCTAGGAAGAAGTTGAATTCATCTTTGATGTGGGAAAATATTCTGTTTTTGAATTCTTTATGGTGTGTCGGGTTGGGAATTTTCAAGGAAGCTAGTTTTCAGGATTCAAATATGGATCTGAAGAACTGGTTTTTTGTTGTTTTAGTTTTTTTATCTGGTTTGTTCTAGATTATTTTGGGAGATCCCTTATTCTCCCTCCTTGTAAATTCGTTTTCTAGTAATGAAATTTCTTTGGCTATAAAAAAAATTGTAAGTAAATACATCAATGACAAGTATGTGGTGTAAGGTGCAGAATCTCTAATATAATAATCATATTTAACATATTAAATTAATATAAAAGAAATTTAAAAATCAGTTAAATAATAGTTTTTATGCAAATATGACTTTTTTTGGCTTAAAAGGTTGATTGAATGTTGTAGCTAATATTTAATTTCAATTTTGCATAAAATTTCAAAAAAAAGTTTGAAAGTTATTACTCATATCCTTCTTGTCTTAGTTTTATTTTCAATAAAACAGAAGATGTATTAAGAGAGAAATTTCAATTTTGGGTTTTGAATTTCAAATTTCAATTTCAAGGAAATTTTATTCCGTACCCTAATTTCGGAAAACTTTCTTTGACTCAATAAATTTCAAACAATTCATGGAAATTTTGATGGAAATTTTGTGAGATGGAAATTGACTGCCATTTGGATTTTGATAATGGTAGAAAGCAGAATTTTTAACAATTCTGTGGAAATTTAAGAACATGGTTTGAGTTGTAAATGAGATCAAGGTGACTTGCTGCCACCAAGGTTTTGTGCGGCTATGTTGCCACCAAATCACCGCCATAGGCACAACTGGCACCAGCAGCGTTCTCTGATGAGTAAAACCAGCAGTACCTGTCGTGCACTCTACCACCATCACTAACATACTGCCATCACCATTGCCACTATTACCATTGTAACCCCTGCTTATCTGATTGCTTCAGTGTTTTCAAAATTTTTTTCACTCAAATTGGCTGATAAGACCTGTCCATTCTGCTCTTGTTGTCAGCTGCATTGCACATTTTATATAGGACTGTTAAGATACATGAGAGCCAAATTACATCTGCAATTCCATGCTAGTTGAGGCATGAAAAATTTTGTACTGCTAAAATTCTAGGTCTTATTTTTTGAGCATATCTTGTGCTGGATCATGGCTCTATTGTAATTTTTTGCAGGTTTTAATTGCGAACATTGAGGAATATGCACCCATAGTTTACACTCCAACTGTGGGTCTGGTTTGCCAGAACTATAGTGGTTTGTTTAGAAGGCCAAGGGGAATGTATTTTAGTGCTGCTGATCGTGGAGAAATGATGTCAATGGTTTATAATTGGCCTGCTGATCAGGTTAGTAGCTTGTTAATGGAGTTAAGTGTAGACCTTTTCGATTTTAGTGGTTCGTTTGTTTTGTATATTAGTGGTTCTTACTACATGATTGCTATTCCTTGTAGATTGGCATTCTTATTACTTGATTTCTGTGCCACTGCTTTCTGAAATATTTACTAAAGAATGTTTAAACTCCATATGCATTCAATTTTTAATCTTTTAACATTTATAATTTTTTTTTCATATGAGACTTAACTTATGTGTGTGTGCATGCGCCATTCCTCTTGCTTTTGCTTTAACTTGAATTTAGTCTTCCTCTTATAATTTCTTGCCCTTTTTTTTCCTAACTGAAGCCTGAAGTTCCTGTGCTACGCTGAAAAACCTTCATCCAATGATATATTCCACTTATTCTGAATGTATTTATTTTTCAGCACTTAAAACAGTTACTTAACAAGCTTTAAGAGATGCCCTTGTTTGCTTGTGGGAGACAATGGGTTTAAAACCTTATTGAGACACCTCTAATCACAATGAAACTTCTTGGACAAATGGATCAGCTCTGAGTGGACCTGTAAGTATTGTCAGTATTGTCTCACTAGTTTTGGGCTGCATTGCTGAAGTTGCTGAGATCTGTTGCTATGAACAAACTTTCTTTTATTATCGTTGAAATTCCAGGGCAATAATGTTCTAAATGTTAGTAGATTGTGTGTTTGCATCCCAGGAAATAGGGGAAGGAAAAAGAAAGTGAAGAAAGAGATATGCAATAATATTCATAATCACTCTCTTGTATCAGAAACCTTCTATTAGTTCTTCTTGATTGCTAGTATGTGTAGTTATGTCTTGAAATTGCAGAAAAACCCATAAAACAGATTATGCTATCTCTTTATGAAATTCAGTTTCGGTCTTGCTGAAACATTAAGTGCACTTAAAAACACAGTTTCTGGTTGAAGCTCTTGGGAATTGACCATCAATGATTTTATTTTTCTTTATTTTTTTGTAGGTTGATATGATAGTTGTAACAGATGGTAGCAGAATATTGGGTCTTGGAGATCTTGGTGTTCAGGGCATTGGAATTGCGATTGGGAAGCTAGATTTATATGTAGCTGCAGCTGGAATAAACCCTCAAAGAGTATGCATTCTTGTTTTATATATGGTGTCTTTCTTTACGAATATTTTAGCGATTTTTATATGAACCAATATTTCTAAGAGGCACAAACATGCACCAACTCCTGGTTCTGCCTCTGACTGGACACTTAAGAATTCCTATTACTTTTTTGTTCTATCTGGGTGATCCTATAGGCTAAGCTATATCATTGTATGAGAACTTATTCTTGTGCTTTTATTTTTTATTTTTTCGGTTTGATAACAAAAAAAGATCAATTCATTAGATTAGGAAGAATGTACAAAAAAGAGAATAAAAATTCCTCCTAACAGATAGGGAAAAAATACAATAAAAAATTAGAAAGATAAAACATCAATCAAACTAACAAAGCTAGTCAATCCCATTAGATGTCAGAGAACCTCACTTCTTTAAAACAACCAGCACCACCACACCAAAGTGATGCTAAATAGTGGGTCTTATCCCATAACATAGCAAGATTCAAAAATTTCTCCAGTAAATATAATGTGCATCTTGTTCCAGCCATAATCCCCACAGCACAGTGAAAACAGCATCTCTCCAGAAAGCATCTGCATCGTTGCTTTTTACCAAAACCAGAAAAAGAATTGACCAACAAATCCTCCTCTGATTCCGAACAAACCCAAATTCCTCCTAATAGACCAAAAAGCTTATTCTACATTTTCCAAGAAAAATCACAGTGCAAAAACAGATGAGAAAATGTTCCTGAACTGTCAAAATATAATGAGCATATATTAGGAGAAAGTACCTTTGAAGGTCCCTTACTCTGAAGCAGATTGTTGGGGTTAACTCTATTAAAAACAATCAACCAGATAAAAGCCTTGATTTTTGAAGGAACTTTGGCCTTCCAAATGCTTTAATGGAGCGGGAAAGAGATATTAGCACTAGTCAAGAGTTTAAAGAAAGATTTGCTAGAATAAACCCCTGAAGAATCTGAGGACCAAGAATGATTATCCCTCCAAAGAGAGGGCGAAATTCTCCAACAACATCAACAAAGAAGAAAACTCCTCCATTTTGATTTCTAAGAGAGTGGAATTCCCAAGAATGCATGTGACCACAAACCAGAAAAGAAGAAATAACATCATGATGCCCCAAATTCAAGCAGTAAAGATGAGGAAAAGAAATGGATAAAGTAGTATTACCCATCTAGATATCTTCCCAAAATCGAGTACGAGAATCATTACCCAGAACAAAAAAATTAGTATGAGGAATGAAAAGGGGGTAAATCTGTGAAATAGACCTCCATGAACTTTCTGAAGAACATCTAAATCCCAAATTAGTTTCCCACTCATTCACATGCAATCCAAATTTGCTTTTAATAACTCGATGCCCAAGATGGGACTCCTTTAATGGAAACCACCAAAGCCGTTTAGCCATAATGGCAGTGTTTTTAGACACTGCCGGCTTAGACCTATACACAACCTTTTAATGAGCTCATTAATGAGCCTAATCAAGTTGTTCATGAGCCAAAATGAGCCGAGCCTGTTTGGGTTTAGGCTTGCTCATTTATTAAACGAGCCTAAAGACTGGGCTTGAGAATCACTCATTTAGATAATAAATGAGGAGGGCTTTGAGGACTTCAGCTGTTTTGCTGAACATATATTAATCAATTCTCATAGAAATTGAGTGCTTCCATGGGACAGTTTTGTGGTTTTTGAGGGATTTTAGCCTCTTCCATTTTTGTTTCTTTGGCCTTTGAGAAAATCTCTTCCGCAGTTATTTTTTCCTCCATTTCATAGCCTGAAAAAAAAATGTTTAAAACTCACGGTGCTTGCTAAACTAGGAGGGTTTTAAGAAGGAAATTGATAAAGTTTTTATATATGACACCCAGTTCTACTTCACCAGGATTCCAACTCAGGTCCCTGATGCAGTGTGGGATCCTTGTGCATTGGGTGCTACAATTTTTTAAAAAAATTATATTAAGTAAAATTTTGCAATTGTTAGTCATGAGTTTTTTTGGATAACCACTTCAGCTAAAAGCTTAAGCTTTTAGGTTGTGGGCCAACAATGTATGTCAAACTTTGACACTCCTCCACACATGCAGCCTGACAGCACATGGAGAGATAAACACATAATAAATAACACCCATTACAGGGAGTATAATAATTTTTTAAACACCACATAATAAACGCGGGTAATGAGAATAGAACCTAGGACCTCCAACTTTGATACATGTTAGCCACTTTACCTAAAAGCTTAAGCTATTAGGTTGTGGGCTAGTAACAAGTTTATTAAGGGGCTGTTTGGTATCACTATAAAAAATTATGAAAATGAAAACTAGAAACCGAAAGTAAAAGCCAAAAACCAAGAACTTTTTTGGTGATACTTCTAAAACTAAAACAAATTAAAATCTTGATTAAACAAATGCTCATTTTTATCCTTGAATCAAATAACAATTAAAAATAATGATTAAAACAATAAAAGTACGGAATAATACAAATTAAAAATACTATGGTAAAAATAAAAATTTATTATAACTATTTTATTTAATTATTATATTTCAAAATTCACTTTACAAGAAGAATCTTATTGTATGCGACAAATGAAAATTGAAAAATACTGAGAATAGTTTTTAAAATGGCTTTTATTATTTGTTTGAAATTTTAAGGACACGTTTATTTTAATTATATTTTAAATTCGTATGATCATTTTATTTTATTTTAGTTAAAAAGCATGTATGAAATGAATGATTTAATCGAAAAAGATTATTTCTGAATATTAAAATATTTTGGCAAGAAGTTGTGAAAACAACTGAAAATCGTAAAATCTGATTTTTGGTTTTTTGCAGACAGCTAAAAATTGACAACAGAAATAGAAAATTTGGCAACTTAAACAAATGTGTTTTCATTATCTGTTTCTTCACACTTCACTAAACAGAAAACAAAAAATAGAAACAATTCCAACTAACCCAAATTGATTTGTTTTTCTTTGTTTTCATGAGTGAGGACTTCTTATTCTCCTCTATTGTATCTGATTCTCCTTTCTAGTTTAATAAAGCCGTTTTTTTTTCCTATATTAAAAAGCAACTGTTGTTTTTACAACTATTCTTGTTGGTAGTTTTTATTTTGCTTTTGGCATTGGAGTAAATTGTACAGTGGCCTTCATTCTTGTGCTCCCTCTTTATCTGTGTGAATGTGCTTACTCACATGTTTTTGCTTGTCAGTTTCATTATTTCTCTGTTTATGGGTGGATATGCTGTCTAGGTACATGTATGGCATGTGTGCATGTATTTATTGTTGTATGTTATTTGATGTGTAGTAGAGGGATGATTAAGAAGCTACTGTCGGCATTTGCTGAGGGGCTTACACAAGGTACAAGAAGGAGGTGCGGATGATATTCAAAAGGTTACTGGCGCCGAGGGTGATAAACCTACTGGTGGGAAGGAATTTCGAGAGGTTCATTTAGGCTTGGTGGACAAGTGAGGTAATTCTGCTGGCATGATGGCAAAAGATGCAAGAAACAGTGCTGAAAGTACTCTGTGTGTTGTGAATCCCTAGAGTCTGAAGGGAGGTACGGATGTGAGGAGTAGCAAGGGTAAGAAGAAAGGGAAAATGAGGTGATGAGTTGGATAATGATAGTGTTGAATTTAGTGAATTTGCAGATGAGGGTGGTTTGCTTTTGGATCAGATTCAAGAGTAGTGTGACTATGATCTGAATAATCTGATTTACTTGGGGATTTATGGTACATGCCACTATCTCCGATAGAAGGCTTAGACTTTAGAGGGTACTTTCAAAGTTGAAGACGATGGAATGTTAAGAAGCGTCAGCGCAAGGATGGGAGTGTGCCCTCTCCCAGTGGATGGGGCTGATTGGAAGGAAAATAGAAGCTCGACAATTGATGGATGAGATGGGTTTGTGGTTTCCAGTTCTGGAGGTAATGATGTTTGCTTGGATAGTGGTAGAAGGAAATTGAAGAAGAGATGATGTGAATTAGCAAATGAAGGCAAGGGTATAAAGAGGCGGTTTCTTATTTGAATAGTTATTCTTTCTTTCCCCTTTTTTTTTTTTTATTAGTATGTTTCCTCTTTAGGATTGCTCGTCTTATTTTGGTTGTAATCTCCTTTTCCTCTCTTTATATATTTTTCTTTCATTATCGAAAAGAAAGAGAGTTTGTTGGTTTATGTGATTTGGGGTAATATTCTCAATACTTACATGGTAAACTGGTAAAGAGAAAGTGATAAACAACGAACCAATAAAAAGAACGAACAAAAAAAGCAGACAATCAAAGCCTTGACTCACAATACGGGGCTATATGTATCCTTTTCTCGGGCCATGTCTTCTCAAAATTAGAGGGTCATAAAAAAATCCTTGTTTTACTTGCTCAATCCAAGTTTTTCTAGGTGTACCTTTCTGTTTCACGCTATCTTTATCCTCATTCAAATCACTTTATCTCACCTATGCAGTATGTGGAGTCTATGTTCCATGCCTGTGTTCTTTTAGTGAAATACAGTGTCATAATACAAATAAAATGTTCTTGAAAATTATGCAAGAAAGAGAGTTTGATAACACAAGCTAGACATGCACCGCCATATTTTTTTAGGTGGGAAAAGGTCTAGAAGTTTGTCTGATAAACACATCTTTTTTAATTGGTTTCATTCTGCTTTTCTACCTACCCAAGATTGCTGCTACTTTTTCATAGCTGCATGGAGATGGTTTAAAATTGTGATTCTAAGTGGGGTCAAACTAATTGGCCTTTTCCCCAAGTGAGAGTTGTGCTCTGCTTCATCTTTTGATTGAGTGTCTGGATCATTTCCTTTTTGTCCTGCTGCTTATGTTTTGTGGATGCTTCTAGTTCATAATACATGCTACATCATGCTTTCCAAAAGGGTATGTCAGATAATGATTTTGAAAGTATTACCAACTGATGGCCATTGTTCAAGTTCTTGTTTTGTCCTTAGTAGTTTTGGGAGCTATATTTTCTTCCTTAGTTTGGTCCAATGATTTTGCTCTGATAAAGAACTAAAATTTGTTAATTTGTGCCAAATTTATTTTCCTTTCTAAATTTTGCTAGATAAATTTCTTAAATTTCCTGTTTCTCCTTTTTCCCTCAACAGGTACTTCCTGTTATGATTGATGTTGGAACTAACAATGAGAAGCTTCTCGAAGATCCCTTGTGTAAGAATTTCTCATCAAATTTTGCTGAAAGTATTGTTGACACATCATGTGCAAATCTTGTTATTGTTGTTTATAAAATAAGCTGCTTTCCTATATTCACTAGTTTATGTTTCCAGTATAATATGTGAAACACAGTCCTTTGTTCTGTTGCATCTGGCATGAAATGATAAAGAAAGTGCTTCGTCCATAAACAAACAGCGAATTGATGGAGCTCTTAGCATTTTTCTCTTTTTCTAATTTCCTATTAGCAATTCTAATGCATGAATATAAATATAAATAGATTGTTATTAAAGAAGGCTGCATTTCTATCTCCCTTGCTGCTTTTGTAATTTGAAGCTAATGTGCCGTCCTGTTGGCTTATCAAAGACGTCATCTGCAATGAAAAATGATAATAATAAGCTTGAAAATTCTTGCAGTCACTGGCTTAAATTTCTAACAATACCTTGAACTTGATAAGAATCGTAAATTTACTCAAGTTGCCTACCTAAATGCCTTTACTAATATGATTTTTGGGTGCTTAGCCAAAATACCGTAGGAACTAGATGATGATATACGTGAGAGAATGATAATTGAAAATTTAAACAAAATTTTCCCTTCTAAATTTTCATCCACTAATCCATAGTGTAAGTTAATATGTGGCTTTTGGTGATATAGAAACAGATAACTGCAAGTGAAATATTGATAAAAAAAAAATAGACCCTCTAACCAAGTTAGGATATCACAGATGCTTAGTATTAATATGAACACTGTTGAAATATTTTTCAATAGATAAAAAAGAGTTTGCTAAAAATAGTGCCTCCTTTTTTTCGATAGTTGCAATTTTTTCTGTGTGATTGCTGTAGCTGGATCCTGGTTCAATGCCATGCTTCTTTTCTAGAAGTTCAAGCTTTTTGACTTTCTGGTCCTAAACCAGACCTGTTGATTGTTGAAGCCAAAAAAAAGGAGAGAGATTGTCAAAAGATAACTGCTTAAGTCCTCTGTCCCTAATTAGTGTAGGATTATCACCAGAAATGAGGATCTGTTGGAAGATTTACTGTTTCATTGCATAAGTTACCCACTTGCATGATGGTATATAAGCAATGTTTTAAATTTTGATTTCAACCGAAATTTTGAGGCTTCAGAAATACGAAATTTTTTATGGTGATTTTTTTGCCAATTTTGATGGTAATTTGGTTGTCAATTTTGATTTGATTTTAAAAAATGATGCAAATTAATAGAATTGCTTGGTGGAAAAGGATCCATGTAGCCGACCCCACCTAGTGGGACTTAAGGCTTGTTGTTGTTGTAAGCTTAGAAACTGCTAATGAACATAATAATGCTAAATTTAGAACTAAAATCTTATAAATGAAATACGTTGATGGTGTGTGTGTGGTGTATATGATTCAATAAATTTAATATAAGAACCATATTAGATGTATTTATACTTAATTAGTATAAATGAAATTCATAAATCAGTTAAATATTAGTTATTATGCAAATTCAAGTAATTTGGGCGTAAAAGTTGAATAAAATGTTGTTCGTAATATCTTCAATTTCGCATAAATTTCTAAGGTCTGAAAGCTCTCATTCTTATCCTTCTCATAAAATCATATTTTCAATAAAAAGATTTATTATGGAAGAAATTTTAATAGGTTTTGAATCTCAAATTTCAATTTCTAAGAAATTTTGTTCCATAGTCAAATCTTTGACAAATTTTGTGAAAATTTGATATTTCAATAAATTTTGGATAATTAGTGGGGATTTTGATGGAAATTTTATAAGATGGAGAATGATTGTCATTTTGATTTTGAGGGTGGTGAAAAGCGGAATTTGTGGATATTTTGATAATTTTTTGAAAATTTAAGGTCATGTATATGAGAATGTGATTCTGTCTCCTATTTTTTTAGAACTTCTTTTATTCATTTCCATGCCATACATCATTCTATATGTTTATTGTTCCATTGGCCCTATTTACTTGTTGATATGCATAGCTGCTTTCACTTGACTCGCTACCTTTAAAATTTCTCTCAATAATATTTATATGGCATGTATTATGTGGCATCAATGGCATGATTCCTTCCTTTTCTTTTCTTTTTTCTTATAATCGTTTTTGTAGTTATCATCATATTGACATGCATGCCCAACAGATTATCCTTTTTCTAAATGGATAAATAGAATAAATTTTTTTACTTATAGATTTAGGGTTTGACATATTTGGCATTACTATGTTGCTTTTTCTGACTTTCTAAACATCTTAAATTGAAACTGGTTTCTTTTCTTTTTTTATATTTTTTTATTTTTGGGGGGTGGTGTGGTTGGAATCTTGATTTTTAATAGATCTGGGATTGCAAGAGCACCGCCTTGATGGCGAGGAATATATTTCAGTTGTTGATGAATTCATGGAAGCTGTTTTTACTCGTTGGCCTCATGTGATCGTGCAGGTAATCTTGAATTGTTAGACATGTTTTCTACCAACTAGCAGCTTTAATGTAATGATGAATTCCATTTTTAAGAAGATACTGATGCTGCTGAAATTTCTGTAGTTTGAGGATTTCCAGAGCAAGTGGGCATTCAAGTTATTGCAGCGTTATAGAAATACATACAGGATGTTTAATGATGATGTTCAGGTAAACAAATTTCTCTGTGACGGACGATGTAATCTTTTTTTTTTTTCTTTTTCTTTCCCCAGTAAAGATTTAGTCACCTTTTGTTTATATTAATTTATCTTCTTTGTAAAACCTTTTGGGATAATTTGGCATCTGTTGTTTACTTGTTTTATATACACTAGTAAATGTATCACGTGCTGTGTCACGTGCATTGCAAATTTGCACGTGATTGCATATGAAGTAATACTATGTACAATATTTTTATTATTCTTAATAAAGTTTAGATATATTTTTTAAACAATTAAATTAATAATCTACTATCGTAATTTTTTTATGAATATTAAAATATTAACGAGTTATTTATAAACAAATATATTTTGTCTAAAATATACAAATATAGACATGAGATAAACAAACAAATATAGTTTGTTTGTTTGTTTATAGACATGAGATACTATTATGACACCATGTAGATCTATAGACAAAAAAATATTTAAAATATAGGATTTGATATGATAGGAATGCTGTAATTAACGTTTGGTAAAATACTAAATTTTAATATTTATATATCATTATAGACAAAAAATTTAATAAATACATATACATTATTATTGTTAATGATTATTTTAGCCTTTTAGTATTATTAGTCTGTTAGTATTATGTTAATAAGTGAGACTTAGTAAGGGTATTGTGGTCATTAGACTGTATTTGTTATGTTTATTCATTTAATCAAAAATCTCAACGTGGTATCAGAACCTGATCTAACCTAAACCCTACCACCAAACCAAACTCAGGTGTCTCTGGAAAACACCCTCCCATCGCTGCCCTTCTCAGAATCACAACAACCCTTCAATATTGCACAAAACCAATGACATAGACAAAGATAGAACCCTCTGAACTATAACCCTGCAAAGTCCCTTTGGAAACCTCTCCATGCGCCTCACTGATTGCCAGCAGTCCCAACCCCACGTGCGGACACATAAGAGAGTTTCCGGCCACCTTTTTCTGATTTTTTCCTCCAGAATGTTCTGATTCCTTCCATAGACCATAATATCAAGCTGTTGGGCATGTGTGTTTGCTCAAAGATCTAATATTTTGCAACCATTCGCTCGTGGTAATCCGTTAGTTGTTGTTTGGTGTTAGTAAAGGCCATTGGTGAGTCTCTTGGAGCAGTGGCAGTGTTCATAAGCTGATTTTGTGAGGCTGTGCCAGTGTTATGTCAGTTTGTTTGTGACTTTTCTGTGGTTGTTTCGGTGGTTCACCTTTTTTGTGGTTGTCTTAGTTTGATTATTCCTCTTGTTTGCCAGTGGTTTGGTTCGTGAGTGTTGGGATTGAGTCTATGAATCCCAAAAACATCTTTCTTTCATTGTTGCCACAGGTAACAACTGAAAAGTTGGATGGAAAGAATTATGTTCAATGGTCTAAGGTTGTTAGTGTTTATTTAGCAGGACTAGGAAAATCTGACCACTAGATCCAATTTGGTCCTCCTGATGAGAAGAGAAGAAGTGTGGACTCAGATAGATGCTTTGATTGTTTTCCTCTTGTGAAACTCGATGGAACCCTACATTGTGTGGATGTGCATGCATCTAGACACATGCAAAGAGATTTGGTATTTTGCCAAGCTTCTGTACTCTAGTTAATTACACGTATGCATGGTTTATTCTGCAAGTACTTTTAGTTATAGTAGGGAGGTAGGATCATTACAGAGTATTTTGGACTTTGGAAAGATGAAACATATTCATGAGGAGCTTAACATCGTGCAACCTATAAATGCTGATGTTCATGAGATGCAGAAGTAGGGGAGTAGATGACAGTTCTTCATGTACTAGTGGGTTTGAAACCCTAGTTTGAGGCAATCCAGTCCCAGATATAAGTAGTGCGGAGTTGCCATCATTTGTCGATCTTTATTCTCTCATCCATCGTACTTTCTTCAGCACACATTCTCCTGCTCTTTCATTTGGCTTTGAGAGGACAACCTTTGCCAGGCACGGTGATTCTAGTTTTCAACCAAGCCATTATAGGAATTATTAAGGTGGTTCAAGCGGCCTTAGTGGACGAGATGGACGAGGTAGATGCACTCCTCACTAGTGCACTCATTGTGGACGAGGTGGTCATACTAGTGAGCTGTGTTGGGATCTCCAAGGTATACCTTCATGTGTTGCCAATGCAGCCACCGCTGATTCCACACCTTTGGGGCCAAGTGGGGAGCAACATACCATATCTATGTCATAGGAAGAGTATCCCAAGTGCCACCAATATCTAGTGTCATAGCAGGCTTATCTTCCCATTTCATCCCTTGCCCAAACAGGTAACCCCTTAGTTTGCCTATTATCCAGTACTTCTCATCCTAGCCCTTGGGTTATAGACTCCATTGCTATTGATTATATCATAGGTATACCTAATTTCTTCTCTACACTCCAATGTCCTGAAAACTTACCTCGTGTTATTCTTGCTCATGGATCCACCACTGCCATTAAGGGAATTGAGACTGTAAATCCACTTCTTCTACTTCTCTTCCTTATGTTTATATATATATATATATTCCCAAGTTTCCTTTCAATTGTATATCAGTTAGCAAGATTACTAAATCCATGACTTGTTCAGTAATATTCTTACTTGATTCTATGGTTATTCAGAGCGGAGGGCATGAAACTACTGGACTTTATCACTTTGAGTCGCTATCTCCTTATCTTGTTTGCACTGCTGCTGCCACACCTCTCCAGATTCATTATCACCTTGGTCATCCTTCTTGGAAAAGTTGAAAAGTCTAGTTCCTTATTTGAGTTATGTGTTTAATCTCAATTGTGAGTCTTATCAGTTGGGAAAGCATCATCATGTCCCTTGTGCTTCCCGAGTCAATAAACGGGCCGCAAGCTCGTTCGTGTTAGTCCATTATGATGTTTGGGATCCTAGTCAAGTTGTGTCCAAGTTGGGTTTTTGATACTTTGTAACCTTTGTGGATATGATTATTCAAGGATGACTTGGCTATGTTTAATAAAAGATTGTTTTGTGTTATTTCATATATTTTGTGCCTATTGTTATGAAATAAAGACTCAATTTGGTTTGCCAATTCAAATACTTTGGAGTGATAATGCTAAAGAGTATATCAATACTCAATTTGTTGCTTACATGAGTCAGTTTAGTATTATTCATCAATCATCTTGTGCCCATGTTCTTTAAAAAAATGGGGCTGCAGGGAGGAAAAATAAAATTATCCTTGAAATCACTCGCACCTTACTTTATCAAATGTATGTGTATTTTGGAGTGATGCTGTACTTATTGTTTACTATCTTAGCAACAGGATGCCATCCTCTGTTCTTAGTGGTAAATTCCCTACTCCGCTCTCTTTCCCAATTCACCTCAATTCTCTGTACCTCCTCATATTTTCGGGTCCTTTGTTCATTAACTAACTCCTGGAGTGGATAATTTCAATCCTCGTGCTATAAAATTTGTCTTTATAGGCTACTCATGCACCGAGGGATATCATTGTTATAGTCCTTCTCTGCATCGCTTCTTTGTTTTTGTTGATGTTACCTTCTTTGAGTCTACACTATACTACATTCAATCTTTGAGTGCTTCTGATCTCAATGAGTCTTTTCCTCTTACCTAATCTTCTTGATTCTAGTTTACTTATCCTTACCTAATCATCCACCTGTGTCTCCATGTAGTTTGAGTCCTTCTCATTGCCTTGGTCATCCTAATTTGTAGGCGTATTCGCAACGGCGGCTCCAAGGAAGAGATTCCCCTCTAGCTTCTACAACCACGCCTTTGGTTACCTCGTCTGGTGATCATATTTCTCACTATGTTGATCCTTCCATTGTTATTCGGAAAGGTAAACGCACATATACTCAACATCCCATCTCCACTTTGTTGCTATGACTTCTTATTGCCCTCTTATTATTTTTTTATCGCTACTCTATCATCTGCTGCCCTTCCTAAATCTGTTTTTGAAGCCTTAGTCTACTCTGGGTTGAGGAGTGCAATGGTAGAAGAGATGAATGATACTTGGGAATTGGTATCTCTTCCCCTTGACAAACCTGTGATTGGTTGTCGCTGGGTGTATACATTTAAAGTCAACCCTAATGGTGCTGTGGTTCATTTGAAGGTACGTCTTATTGCTAGGGGGTATCATTAGGTGTATGGTTCCAATTATTCCGACACTTTTTCCCTGATTGCCGAACTCACATAAGTGCATTTGTTCATCTCCTTGGCCATCATGTGTCATTGGACTCTGCATAAGTTAGATGTGAAGAATAATGTCATCTTGCATGGTGCTCTTGAGGAAGAAGTCTATATGGAGCAACCACTTGGGTTTGTTGCTCGGGGGGGAATTAGGCTTAGTGTGTTGGCTTAAGAAGGCAATATATGGTTTGAAACAGTCCAGAGCATGGTTTGGTCGATCCAATGCTGTATTACTTGAGTTTGGCCTTTGACAGTGTGAAATGGATCACTCTGTGTTTTATTGCCATACTTCATTGAATAGGATCCTTCTTATTGTGTATGTGATTGATATTATAATTGTGGGGGTGATGATGATCAAGGTATTTAGAGCCTAAAACATTTTCTATAGACCAAGTTTCAAACTAAAGATTTGGGACCATTGAAATACTTATTGACTGTAGAAGTATCTAGATCTCACATAGAAACTATTTTGTTATAGAGGAAGTATGCTCTTGATCTTTTGGATAAGACAGGCTTGTTGGGATCTAAATTGGTTGACACACCTATGGATCCTAACAAGAAGTTAGTGTTAGACATAGGTGATTTGTAGCCTAATCCTGGACGATATTGAAGACTTGTTGGAAAGTTAAATTATCTGAGTCACTTGGCTGGACATGTCTTTCGCAACAAGTGTTGTGAGTCAATTTTCGGATTCTAATGGAACAAGTCATTGGGATGCTGTAATTCGCATCATGAGGTATCTCAAAGGTGAACCTAGGAGAGGTCTATTATATTGAGATCAGGGTCACACTTATATTTAGGGTTATACTGATGTAGATTGGGCCAGATCACCTTGAGATAGAAGATCCACAATCGGGTACTATATCTTTCTTGATGATAATTTGGGTTCTTGGAAGATTAAGAAACAAATTGTAGTGGCTAGGTCAGGTGTTGAGTAAGAATGTAGGCCCTTGGTTCACACGACATGTATGCTTGTTTGGTTGAAAAACATGTTGGAAGAATTGGGCTTTCCATATTCTCAGCCTATGAAGTTGATATGTGATAATCAAGTTGCCTTTTATATTGCCTCCAACCCAGTCTTCCATGAGCGAATAAAACACATTGAAGTTGATTGCTGCTTTGTTCTGGAGAAACTTGTGCAGAAGCTCACTACCGCTACTTATATGAAGTCTGATATGTAGCTCATTGATTTGTTTAGCAAAGCTTTGGGGGGTGCTTGCGTTAAATTTATTTGTCACAAGCTAGGCGCATATGATTAGTGTGTTAGTGTTATGTTAATAAGTGAAAGTTAGTAAGGCTATTATGGTAATTAGAATGTATTTGATATGTATTATAAATAGAGGGAGAGACATATTGTTGTGTTAGGTCATTCATTTAATAAAAAATCTCAGCAATTATTATATTTTGTTTTGTAAAAAATCTCAATATATGACTTCTTTCAATGAAAATATTAATAAATTTATCGCATTTTCTAAATTGTGACTTATTAAAAATATTTATAATTGTTATTTTTTGTTTAGCTAATGATCGATTAATGAGTTTTTAACTTTAAATAAATTGAATCTTTGTTATTTGGGGGTACTGCATTGTCTATAATTTTGTTTTTAATTTTCTTTAGAAGTTTAATGATCTATAATTTTTAATTTTTTTCCAGTATTTTTATAATTATTTATCTAAATGATGATAGACACTTTAGAAGTTGTTGTTGTTGTTGTATGTTCGACACTTCATAATAATTTTAGAAGATGTCAAAGGTATTTGTCTTTTATTTTTATGTGTTATTTATATTATCATTATATGTTTTCATTTTTAATTAAATTGGTCTTTTTAGGTTCAAATATAAGCTTATTTAAAATTCAAATTTTAAATATAAATTTTATAATTTTTATTGAATTTAATTTTAGAAATGCTTTATTTTTAAAAATGATAATATTTCTTTTTTCTACTAATGACTTGCATTATTAGTACTTTTAAATATGATATGATATTATACTCCAGTCTAAAAATGATTTGCACTATTTGTTCTTCTTATGGTCTGGAGTTGAAGGTTTTCAGGATCACTTAGTTAGGTGGGAGGAGGTCTGCTGGTATAAAGTTAAGGGAGGGCTGGGTCTTGGAAATTTGATGTCTAAAAACATCGCTCTCGTAGCTAAATGGTTATGGTGTTTTCCCATAGAAGATCATTTCCTTTGGCATAAAGTGTTTAAAAGTAAGCATGGGTTGGGTATGAATGGGTGAGAAACCACTGTTAGTTTGAGATGTTCTTCTGAGAGTCCATGGAGATCTATTTATCAGATTTATCCTTTATTCACTCCTCACATTAATTTTGTGGTGGGGAGGGGTTCTCAAATTCATTTTTGGAAAGATCCGTGGTTATGGAATGATGATTTATCCACATGTTAACCTCTTCGCTTTCGATTGAGTTCAGGGCAAGATAGTATGATTTCTTTATTTGTTGTTGGTTCGGTTAGTCTTTTGTTTTTTTTTGTAACTTTCATTTTAGAAGATCTCTAAATGATAAGTTGATGGAACTCTCCTTCTTGTTATCGTTATTGAACAATTGTCATCTTTCTTCAGTTAGGGATACTCAGTCTTGGGCTTTGGATCATTCGGGGGTTTATTCTTGTAAATCTTTCTTGAGTTTTTGACCCATTCAAACTCTTTTTTTTTTTTCTTTCTATTCTCTTGTATTTGGAAGGCCTAAGATCTCCCAAATATTAAGGCCTTCATTTGGCTGACTGTGCTTAATAGAATCAATACTAATAATCTGTTGCAAATCAGGAGACCTTTGAAGGCCTTATCTCCAGATGTTTATGTGCTTTGTTACTTATTTTCTGAGTCGGCATCTCATTTGTTCTAACCTTGTGATTTCTCTTGGAGCATCTAGGATTAATTATTAGGCATGTTGGGAGAAGCTTGGGTTTGTCCAGCTGGAAGGAATGTTGGCTATTTCTTTTTGAGGGTTTTGGAAGAAGGAAGGAATGGGCTGCTCTTTGGAAATGTGGAATTTTTGTAGTGCTGTGGGTTTTATGGTTGGAGCGCAATGCACAGATTTTTTCAGGGAAAAGATTGAATAGGCAGCTGGTCTGTGAAAAAAATCATTACCTTGCCTCTTTATGGTGATGCTTTAAGGGAGCAAGTTTTTTGGAAATTCTGCGAGATTGGAGGAATTTTTGCTTTGATACTCCAAAGGGTTTTTTTTTTTCCAGGATTTTCCCAGAATTTTGATGGGAGATGTCTTATTCTCCTCTTTCTAAATTATTCTCTTTCTAATGAAACCTCTTCTTTTCTATTAAAAAGAAAATGATTTGTACACACTCTAGCTTTTTTTTTTTTTGGCTAAGCAGTTTTATTTTTTAATAATTTTATATAATTTGGTTAAGTTTACTTTCCCTGAAGAATATTTTCTCACTTTTAAAATAAAAGGATATTTTTCCCAAGAAATGGTTTATCTTATTTGTACTTTTATTATTATGGTATAGATATAGATTTATAGATACGTATATAAATTGTTGTTCTTTTAGAAATATTTGGTCTTACTTTCAAAGATAAGGATATTTTGTGTAAAAAATGATTTATGCTATTTGCACTTCTATATATAGTATAAATTTGGTTCTTTTAGGTATTTAATCTTACTTTTAAAGGATTAGGATACCTTTATCCATAAATTGATTTGTATTATTTATACTTCTATATATAGTATAGAAATTTACTTCTGCAGGAATTTTCAGTCTTACTTCAAAAGGATAAAGATATTTTTGTCAACAAAATTATTTACACTATTTGTGTATGTGTGTGTGATATTTATTTTATAGAGTTAGTAGTTTATAAAAAAACATCCTGGCCTTCTTATGATATCGTTTTTTTTTTTTTTTTTAAATAAACTTTTAAGTGACAGAAAAATATATTAGCTCCAAATATGGGGATGCAAAAGATTAAAAAAGTTCAAAAAGAACTTATCAAACTGACAACTGGTGTCCTTAGACCTAAATTTTGATGTCTACCAAGTTGGCTTGAATCAAAGCCTCTATTGAAGGATCTTTAATCATATGATAAGGAATTTCTGGCCGTCCATATGTGATAGACTGCAGCCTCCCAGAAGAGCTTGCATGTAGTATCTAAAGGATTTTTCCCAAAGCTGGAGGCCAATTTATGTCATCATCCAAGCAACTAAAGGATACTGAGATATGAAGAGCAGTAGCAATCTGAGAGTATACTTGATTAGTAACAAAGTATTTAAATAGAGGCCGGTCTGTCTTCAGTGTTAAGAGTTACACAATTTGCAGCAAGCATTAGAGACTTTCCTCCATGCAGCTATTTTTTCAAGAGTAGGCAGCCTATTTAGGATTGCTAACCCAGCGACGGAGGAGTGTCTAATAGTGCAGCCTTCAGACCAAATTGAGGAAGCCCAACAAGCTGCAGGTTTGATTTCCCGGATATAGTTCCAGGCAGATTTGAATGAAAAACATCCTGTGGATGTTGTCTCCAATATAGCGGAATCTTCAACAGCTAAGTTTGGGGAGAAGCCTAGATTGGCTTCAAAAGTAAGGCCTTTGGAGATCCCCATCTGGGCCAAACCCAAATGTGGTCTTGGATCATATCAGCTACTTTTGCATTCAGAGGAAGACCCAGCTCAACTAGGAATGATCACCAAAATGTTTGATCACTGGACTTTAGGGATGTCAACTATCATAGAATATGGAGGTAGATTTACCATCATCAATCAATTTCTTGAAGCAAGTATAGACTTTAGCCCCTAATTTTTGGATGCTTTTCCAGGTATGATGCTGCTTAAACAGGGATTAAGTGCCCATATGCTTCTATTTTTTAACTTGGTGGTGTGTATCCACACAACCCAAATGAAATGCTTGGAAGAACGAATGTGCCAGAGGATTTTGGCAGCCATGTTCTCATTACATTCATCTATAAACTTCAAACCTAAACCCATTTTGTTTAGAGGCTTACAGACATCCTGCCAATTTACCGTACGATTGGTAGTATTCCATGCGTTACCTTCCGAAAGAAATGCGTTGAACTTCCTTTTGAGGCTTTTGATGAGAGAATTGGAGAGAAAGAGAGTAGAGCTCCAATTGCATGCATGTACTTGATCAATTGCAGTCTCAGAGCATGAAAGATATATGAGTGTCCAAGAATCAAAACGAGCCAATATCTTATCTATAAGTAGTTCACAATCATATTTTGCTACTCTTTCAAAAACAAGAGGAAGGCCAAAATATTTCACTGGTAATTTTTGTACTGAGGTGCCAAGTAATTGTTGAATATCCTGCGCAGTGCCTTCAGGAATTGATTTTGCAGGGTTGGATTTCAAGCCTGATAACAGGTGGAAGAGGTGTAAAGTACGTTTTATGCTTGCTGCAAATTTCATATTTCTATGAGCAAAGATTATTAAGTCATCAGCAAAACAGAAGTTTGCAAGCTTCCCATTGACAGCAGCATGGCGAAGGAGTCTACTGAGAACCTCCATTACCATAACAAACAGGTGGAGCTTAGATCCCCTTGCCTGACCCCTGCTTGCCCTTTAAAGCAGCCTCATGAAGCCATTGAAAACTATAGACAATGAAGGGGAACTAATACACTTTTTTAGCCACGCAACATAATTAGGAGAAGTGTCAATGCTTTTAAAGATTTGCAAAATAAAGTCCCGAGTCCCCACTGAGTCAAGTAACTTCTTAAGATACCATGTTGGGAAGACTAATCTACAACAACAAGAAGTCTTAAGTCCCACTAGGTGGGGTTGGCTACATGAATCCTTTTATTCCAATTCACCTTATCGTGGGTAGTTTCTTCTGCCAGCTTAAGGGATATTAATTCCTTTCTCACTATCTCATTCCAGGTGATTTTAGGTCTATCCCTGCTCCTTTTAATTCTAGAAACAATAACTCACTCACTCCTCTTCACAGGTGCGCTGCATTTCTAATGGCTGAACCATCTAAGCCGCCCCTCCCTTAACTTTTTTTCGACCGATGCTGAACCTAGTTTATTGCAAATATGCTTGTTCCTTTATTTATCTTTTAATGTTATACCACTCATCCTCCTTAACATTTGCATTTCGGCAACTTCTACTTTTTATACATGATATTTCTTAGTTGTCCAACATTTTCATCCATAGAGTTTTGGCTGTCTTATAGAACTTTCTTTTTAATTTTAAGGGTATTCTATGATGACACAACATGCTTGAAGCACTCCTCCATTTTACCTAGCTTGCTTTAACTTTATGTATTATAACCTCTCTTCAATTTCACACCCTTCCGGCTTGCATAGATCCAAGATAATGGAATATACTAGTGCTAACAATTTCTTGATTATCAATTTTTATCTTATCTCCATACTCCTCCTTACATTACTAAAATTACATTTTATATAATTTGTCTTATTTCTACTTATCCTAAAACCTTTAGACTATAAATCGGATCTCCAAAGTTCTAACTTAGATTCCACTCCACTCCTACTTTCATCAATCAAGACATATTATCTGCAAACAACATACACCAAGGAATCTCAATTTGGATATTTTTAGTGAATTACCAATCACTAAAACAAAAAAATAAGGGCTCAAAGTAGAACCTTGATGTACGCTAATTGTAATTGGAAATTCTCTATACTCTCCTCATGCAATGCTCACGCTAGTCATCACTTTATCATACATATCCTTAATGACCTTAGTATATCTACTGCAGACTCCATTCTTTTCTAAAACCCACCAAAGGACTTCTCCTCTTCTTTTCCCTAAACCTTTCCATTAATCTATAGAATCTTAATAGTTTTCATGTGTGGGAAGCTATTTATTGGTTTCTCGGGGCAAAAAGGTGTGAGTAGGAAATTAATAATTGCAAAAAAACTAGTGGAGCATTGATCTTCTTCCTCTCTTTAACAAAAAAAAAAAAAAAGGGCAGCCTGGTCACGAAGCTCTTGCATATGTGGGGTCTGAGGAACGGCAGACACGATTGGTCTATAGTACGCAGCCTTACCTTGCATCTTTCCCAAGAGGCAATTTCCATGCCTCAAACCCGTGGCCTCCAGGTCACATTTCGACAACTTCACTATTGCACCTAGGCTCCCTTTCAGCTCCTTCCTCTCTCTCTATTACAATATTTCTTTTATATCATCTCAATTTAGTCTACTTTATCTCCTTCCTATCCTTGTGAACTTGACCTGTGGAGGAAAGAATGCTCCTACTCTTTATTCTGATCTTCTTTATCTCTCTCTCTCTCTCTAAACCTAGAGGCTTGAATGGTCTTTGCACCCTCCACTGTTGGCCCTATGGAAATTTCATCGATTATGGTACCACCAAAAGCTTCTTCTAGATTTATGTTCTGTACAACCATTCAAAGAAATAAACATGTGGTCAAGGATTTGTGATTTGTGTAAAGCACTAAAATATGAAAAATGATGGAGATTGTCCGATAGACCATTAACACTATAAACCCAAGGTTGAATTTTCCTTGGAAAGAGGGGATGATGATACTGAACGGATCCCGTTAAAGATTGTATTCCTTGGGAGTTTATCCGATGCAGGACCTGGGGATAGATGACAAGGCAATGGAGGAATGTTTTAGCATATAAACAATCTTTGAAGATGTGGTAGATATTATGCTTTTTTAAATTTTGCAATGATGGAATTAATTTAAAAACTAATATATTTGCCTTCTTCACATATGCATATTTTGTATTTATTAAAATAACTATTTCATGTGCCTTAGCTTAAAATATATTTGTATGTTTGCATTAATTTGCAAGTTGTGGACTAGACCTTTATATCCATAGTTTCTTTTTTCTCTTCAAGTAGATAAGAATTATGGTGTCATTAAAATTACTTGGTTATGTTTGCTTTCAAGGATTATGCAATTCATTTGGAGATAAAAATCCGAGGAGTTGTTTATTCACAACCTCATTAATTAATTGTGTTATTACTCCAGCTTTTCTAGTGCTTTGTTTTATCTTTTCTAGTTGATATTTTGTAGGACAATTTGTTCTCTCCTGAATTTCTTTGCTTCTTCGATAAAGTGTTTGTTAAAACAATTAAGTAACCTTTAATGTTACCTTGGCCAATGTATTCAATGTCATTTTATGATATAGGGAACCGCAGGAGTAGCAATTGCTGGTCTTTTAGGAGCTGTAAGGGCACAGGGAAGGCCAATGATTGACTTTCCAAAGCAAAAGATTGTTGTTGCTGGTGCTGGAAGGTTTAATGCTTGTCCTGACTTCTGAACAAAGCCTTGTTACTCTTCCTTATTTAACTTGAGAGTGATGTGTGTCCAACATTCTCAAAATAATTGTTTTTACTTTTACCAAAATAGATTTTGACTGGGGTTTTATGTAGCCATCTCGAATTCATCATATGCATGCTTTATTCATGAGTTACTATTCTCTACTTTTTAATTGATTTAGTCTTTGGATATTCAGAATGTACTTGTCAAAGAACTTCCTCATATCAGTTCTGCAGTTTGCAGATGACATCATTCTTTTTTCTTTTGGAAGATATGGTTAGTTTCTCCAATATATTAATCATTTTGTGGATTTTTTAAAAAAAATTGTCAGGTGTAAGGATTAACTGCTCTAAGAGTTGCATTGAGGGTATTGGGATTAACTTGAGTCCTTTTGCTAGCTTAGCAGGTTATGATATTCTGAGTTGGCCCATTATTTATTTAGGTGTCTCCATATGTGGAAACCCTACTGCTGATTCTTTTTAGGACTTGGAGTTAGCTGGAGGTTGGATGGTGGGGGTCCTGTTATGGTGCTTTCTTTTAGAAATTCTCTTTGGCACAGTTTTCCTAATGTTCTGAAATCAGGAACTAGCAGGTAACACACTCACACTCACACAGAATAGGTAGCTTTGCTCACTATTCGATGGAATCCACCCAAGAGATACAGAAGCAAGGAAAACCACTCTAAAGATACAGATAATTAACACTTTAGAGAGAGAGAATTTAAAAGATAAAGTTCACCAATCATAAAGGATGTATAGAATTTATTAGATAAAGTTCACCATTCATAAAAGAGATATAGAACAGAAGAGAAACAAGGCAAAGACCATTGTTTCAAATTTTCATTCATAAATGCTCTATTTCTTGCTGCATGACTGGAAATGAAAATATAGACTTGGAACAGCCCTCCAAGAATAGAAAAATGCTAATTCACGTTTTCTAGGTAGAAATAAACGACTTAAAGTGCTCTCTTACGACGTTTCATTAAGCAGGTAATACCAACAGACTCGTAGAAAGCTTAAACTGGCAGACTGCACTTTTAAATTCAAACGACTGTAACTTCTAATGGATAACTCCAATTAATGCATAATTTAATCTATTTGAAAGATCACATTCTCAACTTGAAATCCATAGGTAGTGTGCCTATTTTTCCGGCTCTAGACACGATATGGGGCTCGAAATTGGTCCAAAATGTGGTCCAGAACTTCAAGAACAGAATTTGTTTGCATCATTAAATCACATTCTAGCAGGCCAAATCCACTAGAACTCTTTGAGAATATTCCTATGTCATCTTAGCTATGCTGTTGGTAAGGAGGAGAGAATCTGTTTTTGGGAGGATCATTGATTGAGGAGGCTCCTTTGGCTCTTACATACCCCTGCATTGATGTATTTTCACTTTGGTACTCCTATTTCTGCTTTCCTTGTCTTGCAGGAGAGTGGGTATTCTTGGGATTTTCATTTTTATAAGGACCATTAATGAGAAAGAGACCAATGAGCTTGCCCCTTTGATTAGCATGCTTCATTCTTTTTTATTCCAGTTGGTGAGTGACCGAAGAGTTTGTGGCTTAGACTCTTGTGGGGGATTTTCTTCCAAGTCTTTCTTTTCTCATTTGATTTGATCCCAAAGCCATTCCTTTTACCCTTCAGTCATTCATTTGGAAAGATAAAATTCCTTCAAAGGTTATGGCCTTTATGTGGACTGGGATCCTAGTAAAAGTAATACTGGCGACACGCTTCAGAAACAAAAGGCTAATAAGTCTTTATCACCTTATATGTTTATCCTTTGATTTAAGGGTGGGGAGAGTTGTTTGCATTTGTTCTTGCATTGTCACTTCTCTAGGAGAACCCTTTGGAGTAAGTTTATTTTGTGTTTTTTGGATGGGGAGAAATGCCAGAAATTTTAAGATTGTGGCTACTTATCTTAATTTGTGTTGGAGTATAGTGATGTTTCTTGTGTTGCCATGGGTATTGATGAATTTTTTTGTTAAAGCTTGATATACATTGTTGGCCCACAACCTAACAGCTTAAGCTTTTAGGTCAAGTGGTAATCTAGCATGGTATCAGAGTTGGTTACCAAGAGGTCCTGGGTTCAAGTCTTATTGCGTGCCTTTATTGTATGGTGTTTGAAAAATTATTCTATTCCTTGTAATGGGTGTTATCTACTGTGTCTTTATCTCTTCACGTGCTGTAAAGCTTGATATACAATGTTGGGCCACAACCTAATAGCTTAAGCTTTTAGGTAAAGTAGTAACCTAACATGGTATTAGAGTTGGTTACCAGGAGGTCCTAGGTACTAGTATTTTTTCTTGCATTTATCGTGTGGTGTTTAAAAATTTATTATATTCCCTCTAATTGGTGTTATCTATCATGTGTTTATCTCTCCACGTGCTGTTGGGCTGCACATGCGGGGGAGTGTTAAAGTTTGATATACATTGTTGGCCTACAATCTAACAGCTTAAGCTTTTAGGTAAAGTGATAATCTAACAGTTTCTTCTGGGGCATTTATGTATTGCAGATTTACAGTGAGATTGGGCTGCTTTGCTCTAGTAGAGCTGTTCTGTAATTATTTGTCCTGTGGGTTTTTTTTTTTTTTGTTCATTTTCTTGTGTTTTGGGAGGATATCATATCTCCCTCAATTTTTATTTTTTTTTCATTTATTGCTGTACTTTTTTTTTTTCTCTAATAAATTTTTCTATTTGTCAAAAAAAAAAAAAAAAAATCTCAGAGAAATATTATGGTATATAAACATGTCTCTTTTAATTTGGTCTTGGAAATGAGGATAGGATGGCCTTTGTTTATGTGAATATGTGGTTCAGGATAAATCTGAATGTTGCTATAGGATTCTTATAGTCGATGTCACTTTGGTTGTGATGGCTTGCTGCTCTTGTAGGCCAAGGTCTGAAGAGTCCTGCTGTCATAGTTTAACTGAGTTGACTTTTTCTGCTTTAGAAGTTATCCATTATGTTCCATGGAACTTCTATACTGGAGCCATGTCTATGCCAGACACGTTTTAGATAGTTGGACTCTCCTCGGGCATGTTTCTCTATCGTGTTCATAATTTTAAAATAGATACTTTATTAACACTTGAGTATTTGACACATTTTAGACACTATAAGGATATATTCTGATAAGATTTTCATTTATTTGTTCATGAAAAAGAACCATGATAATGGCTTATTAAAACTATAGAGAGAGGATGCATACTCAAACACACAAATATTTATTTATTGCTTTGTCCCTCCATTCTTTTTTCTAATTTTTTTTGAGATTGCAAGTTGAGTTGTGTCACATCTCATGTGCAACTCAGTTATCATAAAGCACCAACACTGAAGGTACTTGGAGCATGTGTAGTGATTTTTACTTGTCTTCACACAAACAATGATTAAATGTTTAATGGCTACAATAGCATTCTTGGATTTGGTTGTCTTTCTAGACAAACCAAACATTGTGAAACTCATTCTTTCGCAAATGGTTCATCAAAATTTTGGGTTTTGGGATTCTTATCTGTAGTAGTTATCATCTTTATTTCCAGTCACGATGAATGCTTCTGTCATCTTTTTTTCCCAACCTTGTGACTAACATGGATGTTTCTTCTTCATCTCCTTATCTAAATCCCTTCCAAAAAATCCTTCTTTTTGCTTGTCCTAGTCGCTTTCCTGTTTACTCACGGTTTATTTTAAACTCAGACCCAGGCAAAGGGTTCTTCGCTTCTTCATCCCCAAATCCAATTCCTTATTCTTTGTGTCTTTTTGTCACCTCTCTATCTAACCCATAACATAGTTCCTTCTGTTTCTAGCTTTTGAAACCCTAGTCCTTTAACTTATAGGTGTGTCATTTCTAGATTTCTAGTCATTGGCATCAAAACTTTTTCTCTCATTGAGGATGCAACTTCTTTCAAGATATTTGAGAAAAGCACCAAATGTGACTTGACTTTCTTTGGAGGAAAGAAATTGGGTTGTCAAAGAACTTAGAACCTTTCTCTTCTCAAAGACCGACAATCCTTGGGTCAGAACCTTCAGAGTGCCCAACGACTTCTAAATATTTAGAATGAGGGCCAACTATTTTGAGAGGTTCTTATCTTTGGACAAGATTTTGAAAGTGTTCTCATTCAATCTATTTGCATCCTGGAGGGAAAGGAGGCAGGAGGTTGATTGAATTTCTTTTGAAAAATTGTGGGTGTTTCAACTAGGGTGAATTTGAAGTTATCTAAGGCAGTTGAAGATAGGAAGGACAAGTTGTTTTTCTAGTGTACTGATTGCATGTCCTTGGATGTTAGGCAATGCGCAAAACTAGCCATGGTGCTAGGTGAAGCTTAGGCTTGCCAGAGAAGGGGGAGCTCCAATGCAGATGAACGAAGGTTGAAAAATTTTGAATTTCAGAATTATCAGAAAGGATTTTCAAGGAAATTTCAAAATAATCAGTAGGATTGTTAGGAAAATCTAAGTGTATTCATGGTGAGAGATTTAAGGGGGGTAGTTATGGGAACCATGGAAGAAGAGGGAATCGGAAGATTTGGTTGCGAAGGTTTATACAAGAATGGTAGCGAGGTGGTAATTATAGATCCACTCCAGAGAGGGCCTTTTATAGCCAAGATCTAAAAAATAGGCTAAATAGAAAAGGCCCAAGGGAAGCCCAAATGGAAAATAATCTATCAACATAGATGGAGATAGAGTTTCATGGGATTTAGGCTTGGGACGTTTTGAACAACCAAGAGCCTTATTCTTCAAAGAATGGATTTTTATGGGCTCTTAGAAATACAGCCAAGAGAAGTCTTCCAGTGTGCAAATAGTGGAGATTGGAACTACTAATGGAGAAGGAAAGTGGAAGATGGCGACTGAGGTGAGTGAGGACCCTAGCAATGGGATCTCAGCCTAAACTTTTTGAGAAGGTTGGAGCATGTCTATGGTCTGGTGTAGAGGAAATTGGAGGAAGAAGGAGTGAGTGTAGGGAGAAAGGTTAAGGAGGTAATGCTTCTGGACATTCATGATGAGAGTCTATTGGTGTTTGAAGATGAAGAAGAGAACTTGTTTCTTCTTATGATTCTGAGGAGGAAGTATTTAATGAGAACCTTGGAAGGGTGGGTGAAGGAGAAATTAACGAGGAAGCAGAGGAGGGGATGTACATGGAAGGAGCTGATGGTGACATTTAAGAGTCTTCGCTATTTGAAAAGTGTCAGATGACCTTGTGAGTTAAGAGTTCAAATGACATTTCCAATCTCATGGGTAAAAGCATTTCTATATTACATAATATTTTTCCCGGTAGATGAGATTTGTTTAAGCCCTCTAGATTTGGTTGGTGGCCTTGAAAGGCATCTTTTAGGAGTAGAAAAGGGACACAATGATACACCTGAAGGTAGTTTTTCCATTATTGGCTGTATTCACACTAACTTTGAACTATCTTTATCTCATGAGGAACCATTGGTTTTGGGGATGCCTTTTTGGGGGTAAGAGAGAAAAACGAGGATGCTTGGGATTTTTTGAATGATTTAGGTCTTAGGATGGTGAGGTCTAGTAGGGAGGAGACTAGTACTTGTATGGATGGTGATGTGGAGAAGAGAAAAAGTGAAAAATTGGTTAAGGAATTGGGTAGATTAGTATCCTCAATTAACTATGATAAAAGGCAAAGGCTATCAGGGGTCTTAGCTGGTGTAGAATGAAGGTCCTTTTGTGGAATGTTAAGGGTTTAGGGGGTTTGGGTAAGAGGAGGACTATTAGGGATTTGATTAACAAAATTGGTCTTGACATCTTTTATGTAGGAAACCAAATTAGAGGACATCAGCACCCAGATTTTCAGGTGAATCTGGGATTTGAGGTTTAGGGAGTGGGTGGTTTAGGCGTTCTATTTATGAGATATGCAGCTGTAAGAACGGCTTCACCCCAAAGATATTTAGGTACCTAATTGGTAAAAAGTGATGCCCGAGCTACTTCCAATATTTGTTTTTTCTTTCAGTCAAACCATTTTGTTGCCGAGTGTCGACACAAGTGCTTTGATGATCAATTCCTTTTTCAAGAAAAAATTGGCCCAAAATGTTTTTGAAATATTCTCGACCATTATCGCTCTACAATATTTGAATATTTTTTTGAATTTGTGTTTGTACCATGGTGTAAAAATTTTTGAAAAAAATTTCCACTTCTGATTTTTCCTTTATCAAATAAACCCAACTTAATCTCGTGTGATCATCAATAAAGGTCACAAACCATTTTTTGCCATAATACTAGATGTTCTACATGGGCCCTAGATATCAATTATGAAGTAAATGGTGTAGTTGGTTTGTAGGGTTGGGTGGAAAAGGATGCAAAATGTTGTTTAGCAAACTGACAAACTTCACATTGAAAAGAAGATGGACTTTTATTCCGAAATAAATTGGGAAACAAGTATTTTAAATATTGAAAAGTAGGATGGCCTAACCTATAATGCCATAACATGATATCATTATCTTTGAAAACAGGAAACGTAATTTAAGCAAGTACTTTGACATTGTTTACTTGAGTTAGGTCCATTGTCAAAATAATAGAGTCCGTCTTTTTCCTTAACACTGCCAATCATCCTCCCCATGGTCAATTCCTGAAACTCACTATAAGAAGAGTAGAAATTAGCTTGACATTGATGATCAGAGGTAATTTTACTGATGGACAACAAATTGCAAGACGAATTTGGAACGTGGAGCACATCATGGAGAGTTAATAACGAAGTGAGTTTGATAGTTCCTATCCTGGCAATTACCGAGAGAAAACCATGTGCTATTTTGACCTTTTTATTGCCTGCACACGGACTATAGGATGAGAACAATTTGGAGCAACCAGTCATATGATCAGTTGCGCCAGAATCAATTATCCAAGAGTGAACAGAATAAGGAATAACACCTAAAAACACAGTAGCAAGAGAGTTTAGTTCTGTACCAAAGAACAATACGGAGTTAAGGACAGGTTTGGAGATTGAAACAATTTGTACAGGTGCTCTAATTGCTCCTTGGTAGAAGGGACTGCATCCGAATTGGTTGAAGGTTCCTGAGTCTCTTCAGCAGTGGCTTGGTAGGCGTGACTGTCACATTTGGATTTTGGCTTCCAATTTGCTGGTTTACCATGAAGCTCCAACACATCTCCTTCGTATGCCACGGTTTTTTGCAGAGCTCGCACCATGGTTTCTTACGCCCATTGAGTTTTGTAACTGTGAGATAAAGGGCTGAATTCTGGGAATAGTAATCAGCAGATACAGACTTGGGAGGAATAGTGGGATTGGGAGGAATGGTTTCGGAAGTACCAGAAGAGCCAGTAGGATTTCTTTGGGTGCCGGTCATCGCCAACTTATACGACATCATCAGAAGAAAGAACAAAATAGAAAAAGAGCACGAGGCTCTGATACCATGAAGGATTTTTTAGATGAAGAATAACCATTCTTATTGAATTTCAAGAGACACTATTGCAAAATAAATAGTAGAGGAAGACCACCAAAATAGGAAGGCCACAAAATCAGCAAATCAAATCAGCAGATCTCTAGGTTAGAAAACAGGAAACTGAAACTACTAGAATCTGAAATAGTAATTTCAGATTTTATTCAAAAAATGGAATTTCCTAATTTATTCCCTAGAAATCTGACATTATGGAACTCCGTTGTTTCTTTTTTCCTTTTGTTTTTGCGAAGGAGGATGACTTGTCCTATATTTTTCTGTAATTTTTCTCTCCTTCTTGCATTAATGAAGTTTTTGTATAAAATCTCTAGCAATCGCTTTTCCAGAACTTTTTTTCTGTACAGTTTTGGGTTAGGATACATTTTTCTGGTGGCTCTTTCCTATGAGTTCCTGTTCTGAACTTCTGCAGACATATATTTGCAACTGGGAGGATTTTCAGCTATTTTGATTTCTTCAGTAATTTCACTAACATATATCTTGAACGGATGTGGATTGTGTGAACTGACAATAATAAAGTACTTGGACTTGTAGTGCTGCACATTCTAATTTATTTGCTTAATTTTTGTGATGATACAGTGCGGGAATTGGGGTTCTCAATGCTGCAAGGAAAACGATGTCAAGGATGATTGGAAATAATGAACCTGCTTATGACAGTGCGCGTAGCCAATTCTGGTTAGTTGATGCCAAGGTGAGTAGACACGTTCAGCCATTTTTCTGAAGCTGTGAAGTTTATCTGGCAAGGTATCTAGCCCCTGGATTTTTACTGTGATTTGATACTAGGTTTGACAGTGGCAGCCTGGACAGGCCAGTTCGACAGAACTATTGTATTATTTTGTGCGATTATAGAAGGCAAAGATCCTTTTATCTGTCTCTTAACTTTATTAAAATATTTTTTTTATTCGGAAAAGAAGAGATTTTTTTTTTTGAAGAGAAGAGAAAGTGCTAAAAGGAGCACAAGAAATCCCCCTTTTTAGAAATTATAAGAGCAAAAAGGAAAATATCAAAACAACACTGACCACCAATCATGCTGTACATCTTAAAATGGCACTCCTGTGAAACAACCAGCTGCAAAAGCCCACAATGAAGCCAAATACTGAATCCTATATTTACTATCCCAAACCATGGATGAAGACATCTACTTTCCCATGAATATGCGCATATTCCTCTCCAGAAAAATCCCCTACAAAAAAGTGAAACACCCACACATCCACAATGCTGAACCATCTCTACTCCTAAAACCTGAAAATAAGGTAGCCAAAATATTATAAAATACTTTTCTCTACTTTTAATTTTAGTCTAGCTTTGATTTACACCCAAAATTGTATGCTTTAATTTTTTTTTAATGCGTTGTATCATGTGTGGTTTCTACTAGTTGTAGGGCGTGATTTAGAAAATTGTCTATGTGAAATAAGTTTGCAAGAAAAAAAAAGGGCAAACGTGTACTTCACCTGTGTAACACAAATTCTTTGTATACACAGCTGGTCCCAAGCCCAGATAAAGGAGCAAGGTTGTGTTAGGTGGCTGATAGCCAGTGTAAAACTTTTTCAAATCTTATTATCATGAGTTCTTACCAAATTCACCTAGGTTAAGGGAATAGACCGGGTTAGTATAAAAGGGAGAGAGTTAATAAGTTAGCACTTAAAACTAAGATTATATTAGCAACTTGGAATGTAGGGACCCTTACGAGAAAAAAAGGTATAGAAATAGTGAAAATAATGTTTGTAAGGAAATTAACTTAATCTGCCTTCAAGAGACAAAATGGATAGGAGAGAAAGCTAAATAAATTGAAAAATTAGGATTTAAACTTTCGTACACTGGCAAAAAGAAACATAAAAATGGGGTGGGTATTATTGTAGACAAAGACATAAAAGATAATGTAGTAGATGTTAAAAGAATAGGGGATGGGATCATTAAAATCAAGATAGCTTTAGACCTGGAGATAGTGAACGTCATTAGTGCGTATGCTCCCTAAATAGGTTTAGTAGAAAATCTTAAAAGCCAATTTTGGGAAGATATGGATATTATTTTACAAGAGACACCAATGTCTAAAAAGACATTCATAGGAGCTGATTTGAATGGTCACATTGGAAAGGATAATATAGGATATGAGAGGAAATATGAAGGCCATGGATATGGAGATAAAAATGAGGCCAGTGATGCAATCTTAGATTTCGCAATATCTTTTGATTTGGTTATATTGAATACTTGCTTTATAAAAAGAGAAGAACACTTCATAACTTTGAAGAGCGGGTATAATAAAAGCCAAATAGATTTTTTCTTTACTAAGAACAAGGATTGTTTATCCTGTAAGGATTGTAAAGTTACTCCAAGTGAAAGCTTGGCTACACAACATAGAGTCTTAATATTTGATATATATATATATTAAAAAATGGAAGAGAAGGAGTAGAATAAATCAACACAAGAGGACTAGATGGTGGAATTTGAAAGGGGATAATATGGTAAAATTCAAAGATAAAATTAACAAAGAATGCGAATGGATAGTAGATGAGGTTGATGCAAATACTGTTTGGAATAAAATGACAAATTCTATCATAAGGATAATGTAGAATTGTTAGATATTTGTTAGCTTTTATTAGAGGCTGATCTTTAGGAGATTTACAGCTAACAAATCAGATGATATGTTAGCTATTTTTGGTTCCACGATCCTAGGGGATTTGGGTAGCATGTTACCCGATTCTGTGGATAGTCTTTCCTATTTTTCCGCTTTCCATTTTAAATAGGATATTCTATTTTCAGTAGTTTGTAAATATCCCTAGTAATTAGATGAGAATTATCATCTATTTAAAGGGAATGTAAGCTTTTTCATAAGTTAGTGGAATATTCAGTTTTCTTTTCCACATTTCAACATGGTATCAGAGCATCCTCTGAACCCTAATCTTCTCATATGACCAAATATGGTATGGCCACCTGGAGACGTGACTCCACCTCTTCAGTCTCAGACGTCACCACCAATCAGGAAACCATGGTCTCAGGCAACAACAGCTATTCAGATAGCAACCTCATGCCCATTACAGAACACAAAAACTTGATGGGAATAATATCTCCAATGGTACCATTCCGTGATGATGTTTATATGCGGAAAGGGAAAGGATGATTATCTCTCAATAGTTGCAGCCCAACCAAGCAAGGAGCAACTAGGATTATTGCAGAAAATGTTCAGCCAATCTTCAGCAGCCCCTACTACTGTGGTTGGTACGATTCTTTGGCACACAAAGGTAATTTTTTAAGTGCTCTTAATGTTAAAAAGGAGAAGCTAGGTCCATGGATTATAGACTTAGGAGCATCAGACCATATGACCAGAGATAGAAAATTTTTTTCTACTTATTGTTCCTGTTATGCAAATTTAATAGTTAGGATAGCAGATGGTTTACTCGCAAAGGTGGCTGGTACATGTTCTGTTAAAATTTCAGAGAACCCAACGCTTAACTCAGTTTTGTTAGTGCCAAATTTGGATTGCAATTTACTGTCTATTAGTAAACTCACTCGGGATCTCAATTGTGTTACTAAATTTTTCCCAAATATGTGTGAATTTCAGGTCTTGGATTCAGGGAAGATGATTGGCAGTGTTAAGATCTGTTTGGCGCTCTATCTTCTCGAGGTTAATGATCCTCCTCAAAGAACAACTCACAAATCCGATTGTTTAGTGTCTAGAAGTCAAAGTTGTTTTTCTATCATTTGTTCTAATAATGATACTGCAATTATGTTGTGGCACCATAGGTTAGGACATCCAAATTTCTTGTATCTCGGGAAACTCTTTCCTTCATCATTCAATAATAAAAATCCAAATGATTTTCAGTGTGAGATGTGTCAATTTTCAAAACATGTTCGCAACTCTTATCCCAATCGACCCTACAAAGCATCCCAACCCTTTTCAATAATTCACAGTGATGTGTGGGGGGCATCTAGGATCAAGAATATTATTGGATCTCGCTGGTTTATATCTTTTATAGATGATCACACTAGACTTACCTGGATATTCCTTATGAAAGAAAAGTCAGGGGCAGGTCAGATTTTCAAAAAATTTAACACCATGATCCAACCACAATTCCAAGCAAAAATACAGATTGTGAAAACTGATAATGCCAAAGAATATTTCAAATCCATTCTTGATGATTGCCGAAAGAAAAAACCGGCACCTACTAGATGTTGTCTACACATGTATCGAAACACTTTTGGGGTGAAGCCATTGCAGCCTACCTCATAAACAGGATGCCCTCTCATGTTCTCAAATTCCAAAATCCCTGTCAAACTCTACTTCAGTCCTTTCCCAATACTTGACTCATCTCCACTATTCCCTTCAAAGTATTCAGGTGCTCAGCTTTTGTTCATATTCATGGTCAACACCGGGGTGAACTTGATCCTAGAGCCCTTACGTGCATTTTTCTCGAGTTCTCTCCAAACCAAAAGGGTTATAAATGCTATTCACCAACTATTAAAAGATATTATCACTCCCATGGATGTCACCTTTTTTGAGCAACAACAACATTACCCCAAATCTGAAGTTCAGGGGGAGATGACATAGGATTTTCACTTTGGGATATTGAAGAGTTATCTCACCCTTCTTCTGATTCTAGCCCTGTTCGCCTATCACAAATTTCTGAATCTATTCTAGCTACTGACTCCATTTCTCCTTCACATCCCTTCTTAGAATCTCCCGCAAAACATCAGCGTCTGGACACGATTCAACCAACAAAAAATGATGAGTTGATTACCTATTCACAGAGGAGAAGGAACCAAAAGGAGATAGAACAATGAGCATCCCTTGAGCAAATCCAAGAGTCTAATCCGAGCCCTAGATCAAGTGAAAATCCACTAGGTAACTCTAATCCCAAGGCTTCCCCTAATGAGTTAACTAATGATGATAGTGATTGTCCTATTGCTATGAGAAAAGGTGTGAGATCATGCACAAAACACCCAATATACACTTTTGTGTCATATCAGGGGCTGTCATTGAATTTTAGATCTTTTGTTGCCAACCACAACAAAATCTAGGTTCCTAATAACATACAAGAGGCTCTTGGTACACCTGAATGGAAGTCTGCTGTCTGGGAAGAAATTAGTGCACTAGAAGAGAATGGAACATGGGAGATCACAAAGTTTCCAACTGGAAAACGTCCAGTAGGTTGCAAATGGATATTCATTATGAAATACAATGAAGATGGAAGTGTTAACTGATTCAAAGGGATTCACTCAATCATATGGAATCGACTACGAAGAGACTTTTGCCCCTGTAACCAAGTTAAATACAGTGCGGGTCCTCTTATCTTTGGCAACAAATTTAGACTGGCCTCTTCACCAACTAGATGTCAAGAATGTCTTCCTCAATGGAGACCTAGCTGAAGAAGTATACATGGAAATTCCTCTTGGATTCGAAACACAAGCTACACACAACAAAGTCTACAAACTCAGAAGATCTTTATATGATCTCAAGCAATCCCCAAGAGCCTGGTATGAGAGATTCACAAAGGTAGTTAGGAGGTATGGCTATTCTCAATGTCAATCAGATCATACACCATATGTTAGATACTCTTCTAAAGTAAAAATTTCTATCCTCATTGTATATGTACACGACATCATTCTAACGGGAGATTATGAGGAGGAAATGAGTAGTCTCAAAAGTCTTCTAGCTAAAGAATTCTAAATTAAGGACCTTGGGAATCTTAAATACTTCCTAGGCATGAAAGTGGCGCGGTCAAGCACGGGAATCTTTGTCTCCCAAAAGAAATATGTTCTAGATCTTTTGAAAGAGACTGGGATGCTCGGATGCAAGCTAGCATATACTCCTATGGATTCAACAACCAAACTAGGAGCCAAGGAAGACCGTGCACCAGTGGATAAAGGCAGATATCAAAAACTAGTTGGAAAACTTATATATTTGTCTCACACCTGACCTGAAATTGGCTTCTCTGCTAGTATGGTGAGTCAATTCATGAACAATCCCAATGAAGAACATATGGAGGCAATTTATAGAATCCTACAATATCTAAAGCTAACACCAAGTAAAGGATTATTTTTTAAGAAGAATCAAATAATAGATATTGAAGTATTCAGGATGCAGATTGGGCAAGATCGATACATGATTGAAGGTCAACTTCTGGGTATTGCACATATGTGTGGGGAAACCTAGTTACATGTTGAAGTAAGAAGCAATCAATTGTGTCAAGAAGGAGTGCAAAATCTGAATTTAGGGCAATGGCACACTACATCTGTGAGGGAATATGGATTAGAAGGCTTCTAAAGGAATTAAAAATTTCAGGTGAAGAACCCATGAAGATGTTATGCGACAATTTGTCAGCCATCAGCGTTGCAAAGAACCTAGTGCATCATAATAGAACAAAACACGTGGAGATTGATCGACATTTCATTAAATAAAAAATAAAGGAAGGAATAATTAAGATGTTGCATGTGCCTACATGTCTCCAAACAGCCGATATCCTTACCAAGGCTTTGTCAAAAAAGAATGTTGATGATCTGAGTTCCAAGCTAGGCTTAATCAATAATTATAGCCCAACTTGAGGGGGAGTGTAGAATTATTAGATTTTTGTCAGCCTTTATTAGAAGCTGACCTTTAGGAGATTTACAACTAACAAATCAGTTGATTTGTTAGCTATTTTTGGTTCCACGATCCTAGGGGATTTGGGTAGCATGTTACCCGATTTTGTAGATAGTCTTTCCTATTTTACTGATTTCCATTTTAAATAGGATATTCTATTTTTAGTAGGTTGTAAATATCCCTAGTAATTAGATGAGAATTATCATCTACTTGAAGGGAATGTAATCTTTTTCATAAGTTGGTGGAATATTCAATTTTCTTTTCCACTTTTCAATAGATAACAAAAGAGGTTTTAAGTGAGTCCAAAGGAAGATACTTAGGTAGTAAAGAAGGTTGGTGGTGGGATCAAGAAGTCCAAAAAGTTGTTAAGATAGAAAGAAATTAGTATAAATTATGGAAAAATTGTAGAAATATATAAAATCTTGAAAAATATGAAGAAGCGAGAAAAAATGCAAAAAAGACTATTAGGGAAGCTAAACATAGATCTTATGATACTTTATTTACTAAACTAGATGCAAAAGAGGAAGAAAAAGACATTTATAAACTTGTTAGAGCTATAGAAAGAAAATGCAAAGTTTTATGTGATGTAAAATGTATAAAGGACAACAATGATAATGTCTTCATTAGAGAAGAAGACATAAAAGAGAGGTGGTGGAGATACTTTGATAAGTTGTTTAATGAAAACCAAAATGAAAGATAGAACTTGGAAGTGACAAATGAGGAGAGGACTAAAAATAGGAACTTTACTCGCAAAATTAGAGTCCTTAAGTTAAGATGACATTAAAAAAAAGAAAAGTGGGAAATTTATAGAACTAGATAAAATACCAATTGAAGTTTGGAAATGTTTAGGGGATAAAGGAATTATTTGGTTAACTAATCTATTGAAGACTATTATAAAACAACCAAGAAAATGCTAAAAGAATGGAGGAAAAGTACATTAGTACCTTTGTACGAAAACAAAGGCGATATTCAAAACTGTAATAATTATCGTGGATTTAAGATTATGAGGCTTACGATGAAATTATGGGAAAGGGTAATTGAACATAGAATAAGATTAGAAACGAAGATTTCAGAAAATCAATTTGATTTTATCCTTGGGAGATCAACAAAAGAAGCTATTTATCTTTTAAGAAGTTTAATGGAAAAGATTAGGGAAAAGAAGAGGGACTTGCATATAATTTTTATTGACCTAGATAAAGCTTATGATAGAGTACCAAGGTAAATTCTTTGGTGGGTCTTAGAAAAGTTGGGAGTTTGCAGTAGATATATAGATGTTATTAAGGATATGTATGATAGAGTAGTTACTAGCGTTAGGACTTTAGGAGGAGAATCTAGAGATTTTCCAATCACAATAGGTGTACGTCAGGGTTCTACTTTTAGTCGTTATCTTTTTATTTAGTAATTTATGATCTAACTACCCCTTGGTGTATGTTGTTTGCTAGATGATATTGTGTAGACTGATGATAGTAGGAGTGGAGGGGAATCTAAGCTAAAACTTTGGAGAGCAACATTAGAGTTTAAAGGATTTAGGATAAGTAGGAATAAGACAATATATGAAATGTAATTTCAGTAATGTAAGGAGTAGCAACAAAGAGAAGATTAAACTTGATAATCAAGAAATTAATAGCACTAATAGATTTAGATATCTTGGATCTATTATGCAAGCTAAAGGGAAAATTGAAGAAGATGTAGTGCATAGAATTAAAACAGGTTGGGTAAAATGGAGTAGTGCATTAGGTGTGTTGTGTGATCATAGAACACCCTTAAAATTCGAACGAAAGTTTTATAAGACAGCTATAAGGCCAGCTATGCTTTATGGTTTAGAATGTTGGCAACTAAGAAACACCATGTAGAAAAAATAAAAGTTGATGAGATGCGAATGTTAAGGTGGATAAGTGGTTTAACATTAAAAGATAAAGTAAGAAATGAATATATACGCAATAATTTATGCATAGCACATGTTGGAAACAAGATAAGGGAGGGGCGGCTTAGATGGTTTGGACATTTTAAACGCAGGTTTAGTAGAACATTTGTGAGGAGGATTGAGTTAGTTATTGTTTCTGGCATGAAAGGGGTAGGGGTAGGCCGAAAGTAACTTAGAATGAGGTAGCGAGAAAGGATTTATCACCCCTTAATCTAGTAGAGGACAACGCTCTTGATTGGGTGAATTGTCGGAAAAGGATTCATGTAACGGATGCCACCTAGTGGGACTTGAGGCTTACTTGTTTTTGTTGTACCTTTTCTTTACTTTTTTTTTTTTTTGGGGGGGGGGGGGGGGTTGCAGAGGGAATCGAGTCCGGGAAGTAAACAGTGAAAAATGTACTCTTTAATTGTTTGAAACTACTGATTCACACTCTCATTTGTTTAAAACCACTCCCCCAATTTTCTCCCTTTTTCAACATGTAATTTATTTTTCTTCTTTTCTTGAAAAGAGTGTTTGGAGTGTTAACATCATAATTATTTTCCTTCTAAGGTGGTGTCCTTGGTTGGGTTGGCAGGTCCTTGTAGACCTAATGCTAACAAGTTGTGCAAGTTAGAAGGTCCACGGTCTTAAATTTCCCCAAAATTGTTGGATTTTTTACTTTCCACCACTGTTCAATTCAAAATGGCTCTCAATTTTGTCTTACAGAATTTCTAAGATTCATCTTAAACTTATTAATTTGACCATGGAACCAAATTTGCATGAAATTGAAAGTTGAGATTCAAAACCCAAAGTTGAAATTTCTCTCTTAATAAAACTTCTATTTTATTGAAAATAATGACCTTTACAAGAAGGACATGATTGATAACTATCAGACTTTTGAAAATTTATGCCAAAGTTAGTCACTGAGAATTGGTTTCAGCATGTTATTTATGCCAAAATTAGTTGTTTTTTGCATCAAAACTAATATTTAGCTGATTTATGAATTTCATTTATATTAGTTGTATTTTTTTAATATGATTATTGTATTATGGATCTTGCACTTTATGCACAACATACTTGTCTTTCACGTACTTTATTCGTGACATTTTAGTTCTAAATTGTGCACTATTATGTCTATTAACACTTGACGTTTCATTAAAAAATTCAATGCCTTACTACTAATTTCCATCATTTTTAAAAATTGAGATTGAAATTTAAATTGACATGAACATTGAAATTTCTATACTTTTGAAGCCTTAACATTTTAGTCGAACTCAAAATTTAAAACTATGACTAGGCTTTATAAGAGTATCCCTGGATATTTGTTTGATTTATCAGAATAACATTGAATCTCATTCTCATCTTTTCTTGCATTGCTCTACTGCTTGGAATATGTGAAATAACTTTTTGGTTTGTTTAGAGAGTAGTGGATATCTGGATGGGTTTCTTCTTACTTCTTTTTAAGGTTTTGAGAGGGTTAAGGAGGCAAGAATTTTATGGAGCCATGCAGATTTCAGTGTAATTTGATCTCTTTGGTTTGAGAGAAATGGTTGGATCTTTGCCTTTGAGCCTGCTTTGGGATAAAATTGTTTTCCTTGTTACTCTACAGGCTTGAGCTGCCAGGGCTTTTCAAGAACCGCCTTAAGTTGATACCCAATGGGATTGAAAAGCTTTGTTATACTGATTTTTCCTTGTTTTTGTTTTTGTTTTTTTCAGATTTTTAAATAATAGAAGGAAATTTATCCTCCTCTTCTTGTATTGTTTTGGTTTTCTCTTTCTCATCCCCTAGTGTTAATAATTGTACATGGCCATAGGTGAAAAAAAAAAAGGGTGTTTCTAAAACATTGCCTTAATGAGTAAATGGTTATGGAGGTTTCTTTAGAGGAGATCACTTTGTCATAAAGTAATTAAAAGTAATTTTTTTCATACAAGGAAATGGATGGATACTAATGTAGGTTTTAGATATTATTTTGAGTCTGGAGATTTATATCTCAGCTTTATCCACATTTTATTCCTAATACCAAATTTGAGGTGGGCAATAATGGGATGCTCATTCGTTTTTAGGAAGACCCTTAGGTGGAGGATTTGGCTCTTTTTTTCACTTAGTTTCCTTATCTGTATCGTCTTTCTTCATTACATAACGGGATTGTTTCTTATTTTTTTGCTTTCTAATGGGGAGAATTTTTCGTGGTATTTTCATTTCCATAGATCTTTAAATGATAGAGAGGTGGAGGAGCTTGCGTCTTTGTTGAGTTTGTTGGAGGGTTGCTGTCCTTCCAATAGGGAGGATGTGAGGAAGTGGGTGCTGGAGTTATGAGGAGAATTTTCTTGCAATTCTTTCTTTGAGTTCTTGACCCATTAGATTCAGAGAATATGCCCTTTCCTTCTTTCATATAATTTGGAATGCTAAAGTTCCCTCTAAAATTAAGGCTTTTATTTGGTTGGTTGTTCTTAATAGAGTAAACATTAACAATCTATTGCAGCATAGGAGGCATTATCTCAAGATATGTGTTTTTTGCTTTGAATCTTTGATAGTTCTGAATCTGCTTCTCATTTGTTTATGCATTGTTCTTCCTCTTGGAGGTTTTGGAACAAGTTATTTGGTTTAATTGGGGGAAAGTTGGGTTTGTCCGGTGTCTATTGAGGATATGATGGTTATTTCCTTATTGTGTTTCAGAGGAGCAAAAGCTGGGCTGCTCTATGGAAATATGGTTTGTTTGTTTTGTTATGGACCTAAAAGGAAAAACGGGCTTGAGTATATATTTTTATATTAATTAATTATTCTATCCCTCCTGTGTTGTATCCTCATTTTTTTTTTTTTTTTTTTGAAATTGTCATATTGCCGTGTTAGTGTTGTTCCATATCTGTGTCTCATGTCAGTATTGGTGCTTTTCAGCTTTCATTGTGCAGACAATGCATTAAGTAATAGTAAAGTAAGTTAACTAAGTGTAAAGTAAATAAACTAAGTATAACTCGATTTATGGTTTGTAATTGGCATATATAAGGTTTTTTTCCACTTGACATTTTTTATTGTGTTTCTGAAGCATGAACTGCAATCTGTTTTATGCCCAGAAGTTTGAACCTTAGGCCTTTGCAATGTTCTTAGTTCATGCATGGTTTTTGGATAGCATTCTCTACATGTACTTTTATGATTTTTAAGCATCTAAATATATATAATTTTACCATTTCAACGAAAATGTTTGACAAAATTAGCAGGGGTTTTTAAACTTTCTAGGACAAAACAACTATAGGAATCGTCAGCCATTTATTGTTCATCTTTCTTTCAATTTACTATTTCTCAAAATAAATCAATAAATAAATAGAACGTGAAACACATTATATTTATTTATACCCGATCTCTGCAGTAATTCGTTATTTGGCTTCATGCTTATAATGCTGGTTGATGGTCTAATCCACGGGAATTCAGAGTTAGTGAGTAGCCTTTGCATTGTACATTTTCCTTGGGGGGGGGGGGGGGTGGCGCTATGATGCAGAATAGCTGGTCACACTCTTCTGACAGTTTCACACTTCTCTTGGTCAAACTTTATAAAACAATACACTTTATTTTCTGAACCAGGGCCTGATCACAGAGGAGCGTGAAAGTATTGATCCAGATGCTTTGCCATTTGCAAGGAATGTGAAAGAAGCTGGTCGTCAGGGACTAAGAGAAGGTGCAACTCTTGTGGATGTGGTTCGTAATCCAACCTTACATACTAAATATTACAATTGATTGCTTGTTCGTTAGTTTGATTGTTGTTTTTGTGTGTGCGTGTATTCCTTTGATGAATACAAGTGTATTTAGGATCAGCATCTGGTACGCACAACTGTATGTGAGCCTGGGCCTTTGCTAAAAATGAGTTACATTCTTCAGCACGTTGAATGAGGGGATCAGTGTTACTGAAGTTCTAGCAAATATTTCATTGTAATAAAATCAAAGCGTTTTGAGTGGAATAAAAATAATATGAGCACACATTGCGCCTGAGACAAATGGAAAAATTTTACATTTCTTGGGGTTTAGGTTAAATCCACTCATTTCTGCCAAAAAAAAGTGAATAAATAAATGCACTCACACATTCTTCTATATAATTATGATATAATATCAGGTAATTTGATGAATTAATCCTTATCTATTACAAAATGTCAAATTGAGAGTTTTCGACCTGAAATTCCTCTACATTTCTCTTATTGTCTTCTTCCTTCTCTATATAGCTCCCTAAGTGAATCATACCAGAGGTCCGGAATAGATGTAATGAGGTCTGAGATCCCACTTCACAGTGTATTCTACCTTTTCATCCTTTTTCTCTACACAATCTAAAATCTTGGTGATGTGACATGCATGAAAGCATATTTATTTTTTGTAAATTTTATTGCAAATTTTGCAGTTTGTAGTAAATATACGGAGGTCATTAAGGATATGTACAATAGAGTAGTGACTAGCATTAGGATTGCAGGAGGTGAATCTAGAGATTTTCCAATCACAATTGGTGTACATCAAGGTTCTACTTTGAGTCCTTATTTTTTTACTTTAGTAATTGATGAACTAACTAAGAATATCCAAAATGAGATCCCTTGGTGCATGTTGTTTGCAGATGATATCGTGTTGATTGATGATAGTAGGAGCAAAGTGGAATCTAAGTTAGAATTTTGGAGTTACATTAGAGTCTAAAGGGTTTAGGATAAGTAGGAATAAGATAGAATATATGAAATGTAATTTCAGTAATGCAAGGAGTAGCAATAGAGAGAAGATTAAACTTGATTACCAAGAGATTAATAGCATTGATAGATTTAGATATCTTGGATATATTATGCAAGCTGAGGGGGAAATTGAAGAAGATGTAGTACATAGAATTACAATAGGTTGGGTAAAATGGAGGAGTGCGTTAGGTGTGTTGTGTGATCATAGAATACTCTTAAAATTAAAAGGAAAGTTTTATAAGACAACTATAAGACCGGCTATGTTTTATGGTTCAAAATGTTGGGCAACTAAGAAAAAACATGTGCAAAAAATAAAAGTTGTGAGATGCAAATGTTAAGGTGGATGAGTGGTTTAACATTAAAAGATAAAGTAAGAAATGAACATATACATAATAATTTATGCACAGCACCAGTTGAAAACAAGATAAGAGAGGGGCAGCTTAGATGGTTTGGGCATTTGAAACGTAGGCCTAGTAGCGCATCTATAAGGAGGAGTTAGTTGTTGTGTCTGTCATGAAAAGGGGTAGGCATAGGCCGAAAATAACTTGGAATGAGGTAGTGAGGAAGAATTTAATAGCCCTTAATCTAATAGAGGAATACCCTCTTGATCGGGTGAATTGGCAAAAAATGATTCATGTAGTCGACCCCACCTAGCAGGACTCAAGGCTTGTTGTTGTTGTAGTTGTATAATATCTTGTATATTCTAGATTTTTGTTTTATAGCAAAAGAAAATAATTTTGAGAGGATAAAAAAAAATTACAAAGAGAACCAAAATTTCTCAAGAACAAATAAAAATTAATAAAACAAAGCAAGAAAAGCAAAAAGAAACATCTAGCACAAACTAATCAAATTCCCCTTCATAATCCATTTCCATTGTAGTTAGTAGAACACTTCAAATTAGCTAGCTTATTGTCATGGGCTTAGACCTTTCTCTAAGCCATCTGTGCCGGCACTTAGCAATATTCACACCAACTGTGATGCTAAGTCAGCCTAACCTGCTAGATGGACACCAAAGTTGACGAGAGAGAACTAGAGAGTTTGAGAGAATGAAGGCACTTGTATTGCTTGGAGAATGCTTTACAACACTTTGAGGGTTGGATTGGCCAAATGAGGTATCCACCTATTTATACCCTTCCACCTCCTCAATGGACGGTGGAGATCAATTTGAATCTATGGCCTAGATTCATCTTCTAGACTAATCATCTAGATATTTACAAGGAAGGTTCTAGCATATGTACATTCCAATAGAATGTAGAAATATTTAGTAGCTTCTACTACACTCTAGGATACTCTAGAGAGTTCTCCACGGTTCTAGATCACTCTGGGATATTCTAGAGAGTTCTTCATAAATCCGGAGTGTTCTAGATTCTTCTTTAATTTAGCCTCTTAAAATTTTCTGTACTTGTGCGGAGTGTTACACTCTCCCCCACCTATTCGAGTGGTGTCCTCGTCACTTCCTTGTATCGTTGTAGGTGGTCTTCGAACTGCCAAAGGTCTTCTTGTGCTTCCCAGCTAGCTTCGTTCTCTGGCAATCCCTTCCATTTAACCAAATATTGGGTGCATGGAGGCACCCCCCTCCTTCGCATGACTCGATCGGCGAGTACTTCCTCAACCTCCTTGTTAAAGGACTTAGTTACTACGGGAGGTGCTCTCTTTGAGTCGTTTCTGATCGGGTCTTCCATGTCTTGATGATATGGCTTCAGTCGGCTTGCATGGAAGACTGGATGGATCTTCAAACTAGGAGGTAGTTCTAGTTTGTAAGAAACTTTCCCTACCCTCCCTGCTATAGGAAATGGGCCTTCATATTTCCTAATCAACGCTTTGTGCACCTTTTGGAAGGCCTTAAGTTGTTGCGGGAGCAATTTGACCATAACCATATCTCCCACTTGGTATTCCACTGGTTGCCTCTTTGCATCCGCCCATTTCTTCATCCTTCTCGCGGCTTTGTTAAGGTAAGAGTGGGTTACTTCTGTTAGCTCCTTCCAAAACTTAGCCATGTGGTGTGCCCTCGGGCTCTTCCCCTTATAAGTTGTATCAATAATGTGGGGTGTAAGTGGTTGTTTTCCGGTGACAATCTCGAATGGGCTGTGACCCGTTGATTCACTCTTTTGTAAGTTATATGAAAATTGTGCCACATCAAGGAGTCACACCCAATCCTTTTGGTTGGCACTAACAAAGTGCCTTAAGTAGCACTTTAATAAAGCATTCACCCTCTCTGTTTGTCCATTTGTTTGTGGGTGGAAGCTTGTGGAGAAATGCAACTCTGAGCCAAGGAGTTGGAACAACTCTTTCCATTGTCGTCTAGTGAAGCAGGGATCTCTATCACTTATGATAGTCCTCGGCAACCCCCAATATTTTTCCACATTCTTAAAGAAAAGCCTAGCTGCCTCTTCAGTCGAACAATTTATAGGAGCCGGTATGAATGTGGCATATTTAGAGAATCTGTCCACCACTACTAAGATGGAACCAAACCCGTCTGACTTTGGTAATGCGGAGATGAAGTCCATGGATACACTTTCCCATGGCCACTCTGGTATTGGTAATGGTTCTAACAAGCCCCTGGCAAGGTCTTAAATTTCGATTTCGAATCAAATTTTGAAGCTCCAAAAGTACGAAAATTTTGACGAAAATTTCGATTTCGATGTCAATTCTGATTTTGTTTTGAAAAAATAACAGAAATTAGTAGTAAAGCATGGAATTCTTTCTGAAACTTTAGAAATGGTTAACAAACATAATAATATAAGTTTTAGGACTAATATATCACAAATTAAATACTTCTATGTTTTGTATGAGGTGGAAAAGTTGTAAAATAGTATGAGTATCAAACATATTTGTAAGATAATGTACATTAAAAATATTTAAATACAAATGGAATTCATAAATCATTTAAATATTATTTATTATACAAATAATGATAATTTAGACATGAATGGTTAAAAAAAATGTTACTATAAGTTTATTTTTTCATAAAATTTCAAAAGCACTTGTAATAATATTTTTTTTTGATCAAATAAATTAAGATAGAAATTTCACTTCACTCCTAAATTTCTCATTTGAATTATGACGAAATTTCATCGTATAGTTAAAATTTCGACAAGTTTCGCTAAAATTTCAAGATTTTGATAAATTTGGGATGATGCGTTGAGATTTCGACGGAATCGAATGCCATTTTGATTTTGAGGGTGACTGAAATCGGAAATTTAGACGAAAATTTTGACAATTTCGTGGAAATTTAAGACCATGGCCCCTGGGTAACGAATTCTCTACCTTATCGTGTTGGCACACGAGACACGTTTTCACGTATAGCTCTATCTCATCTTGCATCTGTGGCCAATAGTAGGCTAATTCAAGGAGCGCACAAGTCCTACGCTATCTAGGATGACTAGCCCACCTCGTGTCATGACACTCCTTGATAAGGGTTCTCCTCAAGTTGTTCCATTAGGGGACATAAATCCTTCGTCCTTTAGTGTAAAGAATGTTATCTTCAAGCCAAAATCTCTTTGTCTTGCCATCCTTGACAATCCCAATCAACTGTGTAGCCATAGGATCATGTTCCATTCCTTCCTTGATCTGGTCAAGGGCATCACCTCTAGCCTTGGTGATGGTAGCCAACTCCGCTTTGCGACTCAATGCATCGGCCACAACATTTGTTTTGCCGGGTTTGTACTCAAGCTTGTAATCAAACTCGGCTAGGAAATCCTGCCACCTAGCTTGCTTAGGGGGTCAACTTCTTTTGGGACTGGAAATAGCTAATGGCTGCATTATCAGTTTTTGTCATGAGATGAGAGCCATGTAAGTAGTGGCGCCAAGTGTGAAGATAATGCACCACAGCTGTCATTTCCTTCTCTTGTACCGTGTAACGTCGCTCCGTCTCATTTAGCTTATGGCTCTCATAGTCAATTGGATGTACTTCTTGCATTAACACTCCTCCGATGGCAAAGTCGGAAGCATCCGTGTTCACCTCGAACGTCTTCGTATGATCGGGAAGAGCTAGAACCGGCTCTTCCATTATAGCTGCCTTTAAGTCTTCAAAGGCATTTTGACACCTCTCAGACCAATTCCATACCTTGGCCTTCTTTAGGAGATCAGTCAAAGGAGCTGCTTTTGCTGAGTAGCCCTTGATGAACCGCCGATAGTACTTTACCAACCCAGGGAACGATCGTAGCTCGGAGACTTTGGTGGGTGGCTCCCATTCTTTTATAGCTTCCACTTTGGCTTTTTCCATTCTTAGGGTTCCCTCCTTGATTACATGTCCAAGGAAGTGCACTTCTTCTCAAGCATAAGAGCACTTCTCTTTCTTGATATATAACTCATTCTCCCTTAATACCTTGAACACAATTCGTAGGTGGTTGGCGTGCTCCTCAAGTGTGTTGCTATAGATGACTATGTCATCTAAGTATACTACTACGAACTGATCAAGATATGGGTGGAAAATTTCATTCATGAGGGTGCAAAATGTGGCAGGAGCATTGGTTAAGCCAAAAGGCATTACCAACCATTCGAATGAGTCATACCGTGTTACACAAGTGGTCTTTGGTTCGTCTCCGTCCGTGATTAGAACTTGATAAGATCCACCTTTGAGAAGTATTTAGCTTTCCCAATCCTATCAAACAAGTCAGCTATCAAAGGAATAGGATTTTTTTTTTTTACAGTTACCTTATTGAGGGCCCAATAGTCGATGCATAATCTCAACGTTCCATCATGCTTCTTTTGGAATAAGAGTGGTGCCTCATAAGGTGCTTTTGACGGTCAAATTTGACCTGCATCCAATAATCCCTTCAACTATCTCCGTAGCTCCTCTAATTTTGTTGGTGCCATACGGTAAGGTGCCAAGGAAGGTGGCCTTGCACCAAGCTCCAACTCAATCTTATGATCCACCTAACTCTGGTGGCATTACATCCTTGTTCTGTTCAAGGACTTCCTTGATAATGTTAGGAAGTTCCTTACTTCCATCTGTTACGGGGTCATTGTCTTTCATGGCTGCAAGGTAGGTGCATTGTCCTTTCTTTAACCCCTTCTCAACTTGTATGGCGGACAACATCTTGGTGGGCTTTGGTGCGGTGGACGTGGGAACCATGCATGGAGACTCCTTCTCTAGGATACACATTGTATAACAATATTGTATTGGAACTGCATTTACCTTCCTTAAGAAGTCCATGCCAAGTACCACCTTGAAGTTGTCCATATAGGCAATTGAGAAGTCCATTGTCCCTTTCCATGTGCCAAGGTGTACCTCAACGCCATAAGCCATGCCATATATGGGCTTGGCACTTGCATTGACTGTCTTAACTCATCCATCTCCATTCAACACCTTTAAGCCAATCCTCGTGGCTTCTTCTAGAGTGACAAAATTATGGGTGGCACCTGTGTCCACCATAGCTTGGGTCGACCACCCATTGATTATTGCCTCAACATACATAAGCCCTTTGTTACTAGTTGCTTGGGGCTTGGCCTTCAAAGCATTAAGGGGCCGTAGAGAGCCAACATGACTCATAGCTTGTTCTTGGTTATCTTAGGCTTCACGTTCTTGCACAATAGATGCCAAGGATCCAAGCTTAGGGCACTCCCCCATGCGATGGGGACCCTTGCACACAAAACAACTAATAGCCTTTGTAGAGCTCTTCTTTTTATCCTCAAACTCTTGCCTTGAGGGGGACTTGAAGTTTCCTCCCTTAGCCGGCTGCTTGCCCTTATCTCCCCCACCTTTTCCAGTGTTCCCTTTGGAATTCTTTGACTTGGGGTGTTCATTTCGTTGGTACTCCGTAAGGGACTCTACCACGGCAATGGCTTCATCCACATCCTTTACTCCTCGTCGTTGTAGCTCTTGCTTAGCCCAACCATCAATGAAGTGGAAGAGGAGATCTTCAGCAACTAGGTTATGGATTTGAAGCATGAGAGTTGTGAATTCCCTAACATAGTCACTGATGGTGGTCGTATGTTTAAGTTCTCTAAGCTTCTTTCTTGCCTCATAAACCACGTTTTCATGAAAGAACTGCCTCTTCAACTCCTTAAAATCCTCCCAAGTCTTTATGGAGCATAACCCCTTCTCCATATCGGCTTGTTTCCTACGCCACCAAAGGATAGCATTATCAGAGAGAAAAAGAGAAGCAGTACGTACCTTGACCTGTTCCTCCTCGAGGTTTAAGCCTTCAAAGTATCACTCCACTTGCCATAGGAAGTTCTCTACCCCTTTGGCATCTCAAACGCCTTTGAACTCCTTTGGCTTGGGCAAGTCAACCTTGGGGACATCCTTGATCCCACTAGTACTAGCGACTAATGTCGGCTGTCCCTTATTTCCCTCAATTTATGCCTTGAGGGCATTAATTTGGGCCTGCATGTTGCTAATAGCATCCATCACCTTCCTTTCCAAGGTGTCCACATGTTCGGCTTGTCGCTCCTTGGTGTATGTGATGGAGTCAAGTTCTTCCTTCGTTTGGTCGAACTTCTCCATTGAATGACTTGTTAGTGCTTCCAAGTCAGTTTCCATCCTCTCAAGTCGGGGCAAAGCCTCACCAATAGTTTTTTCTAAGAGGGCAAACCGTCCCTCCAAAGTAGCAAAATTCTCCCCGCAGACTTTACTAGTGCCGCGAGCCTTCTTTCCAGTAGTGTTGGTGTCCCTTCCTCTTTGTTCCTCACCACGGTTCTCCAACTCTCTTGTGCTTGACATGGTGCCTTCTTCCTTGATGTTCTCTCCCCTAGTGAACCAAATTCTGATACCACGCTGTCACGGCCTTAGACCTTTCTCTAATCCAACCGTGCCGACACTTAGCAATATTCACACCAACTGTGATGCTAAGTCAGCCTAACCTGCTAGATGGACACCAAAGTTGACGAGAGAGAGCTAGAGAGTTTGAAAGAATGAAGACACTTGTATTGCTTGGAGAATGCTTTACAACACTTTGAGGGTTGGATTGGCCAAATGAGGCCTCCACCTATTTATACCCTTCCACCTCCTCAATGGACGGTGGAGATCAATTTGAATCTATGGCCTAGATTCATCTTCTAGACTATTCATTTAGATATTTACAAGGAAGGTTCTAGCATATGTACATTCCAATAGAATGTAAAAATATGTAGTAGCTTCTACTGCACTCTAGGATACTCTAGAGAGTTCTCCACGGTTCTAGATCACTCTGGGATATTCTAGAGAGTTCTTCATAAATCCGGAGTGTTCTAGATTCTTCTTTAATTTAGCCTCTTAAAATTTTCTATACTTGTGTGGAGCGTTAGTGCGTTACATTATGCTGACTTTTCCACCTTTCTTTTCCACTGAAGTGTGACTCCTCTCGTCAACCAGGATTGAGGCTAGATTAAACGACCCATCTAGCCAACTTGTTCACAAATACAACACATTTGCGTCTTCGATGGAACTGGGATCACCTGTTTCCCAAAAAGGTGAGAGAATGAAAAAGGCTATATAGATTCGCAGGGCAAAGAGAGAGCTTGTGGAAGATAGTTATTGTGGTGAACTACAGTGTTGGAATCCATTTGCAAAGAATGGGAGGTTTTCTTCAACTCAAACTCTTTTGTGGAATTTATTCATTTGGCCAGATGCTTGGTATCGGGAGTCAATGTTTGGACTTTGGAGAGCATTTGCTCAGCTAAATTAGATTGGTTGCAAGTAAGGAGGTGTTGATGAACAATCATTTTCTTGAACAGAGGACATGGTGTCTTGAGAGCTTGTTTTATTTTAGGGATGCTTGCTTCAAGGGCGAGGGTTTTGCATATTTTACTCAAAATCTCTATTAGATGCATGTTGGGATTGGCGAAAGCAACAAGCTACCTGAGGTTCAAGCAATAGTGCCATTTTTTCCATAAAAAGGCCTTTTTGTGGGGCTCTTGTAACAAGGCATCAAACATGGTAAGCTTGGGTGTGATAACTTTCCATGGAAGATGGCTTATAAAATCAGAGCTCATTTAAAGTTATTTTTTCCCCATCTTAGGGAGCCATTTGGGAGTGTATTTTTAACAGTCATCATCTTGCAAAAAAGAGAAAGGATCTTGATTAATAATTGCATCCTCTGCAAAAATGATGGAATTCCTTTACTTGAATGCTTTTGTATTGTTCGGTTGCTAGAATTTTATGGAAATGGCTTATGCTATGTTGGTTATTTGCTGCATTTCCTCCAAGTTCAAAGGAGAAATTTTGCTTGGCGAGGGTTTTTTGCGAAAAGAACAAGAAGATTTGCTACCCTGGCTGCTTTTGAGGAACAATAGAGATTTTGAGCCAGATGGAGTTTCCCTTCCAAAGTTTAAAAGAAAAATTACTGAAACATGTTAACCAACTATTTTCAAAATCTGAACAAAATAAATATAAGAGAATGGGTTCAAGGACTAGGAGGATTTTCAGATGGCTGCTCATTAAGGGTATTTTGAAAGCCAGCACATCCAATTAGAAAGAATATTTAAAAAAAAAAATTGGATTACACACTCTTTTCAATATAAAGAATTAAGTTGTCATTTTAATAAAGAAAAGGAATTAACTAAATTATGTATTTATAAAAGAGTTGAATTTACAAAAGAATAAACATTTCATTATAAGAGTCCCTTTAAGATCCAAGTAATTTTATTAAACTACAAGTTGGATGTACATTAGATGAAATTTAATAATGAATATTATTATTAACATCAAACTTCAACCTTTTTAACTAATGTGAAAGTATTGCCCTGAAATCTTTTCAGTTTAGAGAATTCAATTATTTGAACATTTATAATGCAATAAGAGTTTACTTAGGATTAAATTACTTTTGTGTCTTTTTCATATTAAATTACATTTACTTTCTCTTAGATTGGATGTAGATTAGATAAAATTTAAGGGTGGTTGGGTTAACTTAAATGTTACCTTGTTTAACTAAGTCAAAATGTTTATTCTATTTGAAAAATATTTAATATTAATCCATGTGACAAATTTATTAATGTGAATTCTTTTAGTGTCAGAAACCAAATTGACTAAACATTAGGAACATGATAAGAGAATGGGGTTTAGGGAGATTTGATAATTTAAGAGTCGTTATGTTTACCTATAAAAAATTTAATATCATTTAGGAAAGAATCAAGAATGCATATTTTATTCAAACAAGATTTAATATTAATCCATCTGAAAAAGTTATTGATGTGAATTCTTTAAGTTATGACCAGATAAGACATCAATCAAACCAAACAGTGGAAATTCAATAAGAGTTTATTCGATAGTAATCTATTTTTCTTGTTGAATATGGATTAGATAAAAAGAAAAAGACATTAAGTTGACTTGTAAAAAGATGATATGCCATTGAGGATATAATTAAAGGTATCGTTGTTCAAAAAATGATTTACACTTTTTGTACGTGTGCGCACACACATGCACACGTGTATGTGCGCTCCCCCCCCCCCCCCACCCCACCCCAAACCACCGCTATGGAAGTGCTGATCATTATATACTAACATTTTGGTTCATCGCAGTGTGTCATTGTTAATGCAGTTCTTGTATTTATCTATCTTCTATTTTTTTTGTGGTTGGGGTGGGGGTGAGGCTCACATCTGAACAATTTTTCTTTGTATATATTCCGTTGAATTTAATTGTTTAGTCTGTCTGCAATTTTCTGCTGATATGGACTAAAAGCAAGTTAATACTTTGCTGGAACCATCTGTGGATTATTAATCAACAATTGACTGCAAGATGTAGTAGATTCATAAATCCTTTTTGTTGGTTAGCTGATTTATTTATAAATAGAAAATAAATCACGAACAAGGCTGAGCTCTGAATTTTTTTGAAAAAAAATTATTTCTTAAATAACATTTAAGTAATGTTCCTCTCCCTGATTTTAACAGGCCTGTTAGACTGTTAACCATCATATCTAACTAATTCATTCAAGCTACAATATTCTCTTCCAACCCTCCTCCTCCTCCTCATTTGCATTGGTGCTGCTTTTTCCCTTTCACTTTGTTGCTTATAAATTATAATTGGTAATTATGAAGTGTTTCCCTTGACCAATTTTTCTTTAGATTTTGTCATATATGGGGCAAAGCAGCCACCAATTCATTACTTTATTCTATATTGAGAGCTTAAAATCTGTAGATCATGTACTTCATTTGAATATTGTTAACCATATTGCTTGTGATGTCTTGGCAAATATATTCCAAATCAGGTTCAACAAGTAAAGCCTGATGTCCTTCTTGGATTATCTGCAGTCGGGGGCCTGTTCTCCAAAGAGGTATAGAGTGGATGAAGTAAATCAATTCTTTTTTATTTACAATTTCATTGTCTTGCTTTTCATCTGAGTTTTGAAGTTGAAACTTTCAGCAATCTTCATGAATAGCGAAAAATCATTATATAAAATTATGAGTCGAGCGTTATGCTGGTTAATTATGATAGGGAAGTAATAATGTGATTACTTTAGCCATTCTAATTCATGTTGTACTCACTCTTGGTTGAACGAATGATTTTTAATGCATTTTAAGGCACAATAAATTGCATTCAGTTAATTTCTTATGTTACATTCAATCTCCATGACATTTGCAAGTAAGTTTTCTACTACTTCTTGAAATTACAAGAATTACTTTATGTAGCTCATTCTCTTTTAATTACACAAAAACTCATAAATCACACACACATTGGCCTGGTATCCAAGCTTTCCCTCTATTAACACTGCCACCATCTCTGTTGCTACTTGCTACCACAACTACCACCATCCTTATTGCTATTGTCACCTTTAATATTGGAAGTTCTGGGCTACCATTTTTTTTTTATTTGATGTGTTACTACCCGCATCCCCATTATCACAGATACTATCATCTGCTTTCACCACAATTGCCCCTAAGGACACTTATTACGACTACCACTAGCAACCCCATCTTAAAAATGTCACAGCCAGCATTATCACCAATTCTTCCTTAACATTAGGGACACCATTGCTGCTGTTTTCACCATGGCCCACCTCCTTCCCCATTGACTCCGCAACTACACTTATCTTAATAGTCTTTGACGTGCTTAAGGCTAACCAATGCATCGTCATTTATTACAGATTTTCACTCATATCTTAAAATCATTATCTTATCTTAATCACACTTTATTTTAGTGCAACTACAAAGAGGTCATTTGGTAACCAATGATCTCTGTAATGAGTGTTTCAAATTCTATTTTCAGAGTTCATTTTGCTGCTGAGCAATTTAGTCTGGAAGCATGAACTATGATTTTTTACCATTCAAAATAATGTTTATGAATCCAACCCGCTACTTCACAATGTTCCAGCTTGTAGATTTAATTATGAAGATTATGCAAAAAAAAAATACCAGATGCAACCTGGTCTCTAATAATAGTTGGAATAAAGAAACATATGTAGGACTTGCAAATTGCACATATCTTTTAAGGGAGGAGTTTCATAATTTGTTGAGAAGAGTGAGAAGCATCTCGAATTGGTTTGGCTATGAGTTTAGCTTGCATGATTCATTCAAAGCACTTTTACCCATTTTAAAAATATGTTTGAAGGGCTCAAACATATGAGTTTTCCTTATTAGAAAACAGGTAGTTACTCTGTAAGCAGCATAATGGGCCAAATCGAGTTTGAAAAACCCATGACCACGTCCAATATGGTAATGTTAGGGAGCATGAGTTTTGGGCCTTAAATTTGGATTTATGTGGATTTGGAAAAAGCTCAATACAATTTTATATTTTGTTTTGTCCAAATCACACAAATCCATATCAAAGGAGAAATCCATGCTCCCAAATGCAGGGTAAGGCTTTACAGCTCAAATTTGATGAAAAATTTGAGATGGGTTGCTCATGCTAAATTTTGTTGAAAGAATGAAAAAGGAGAAAAAGGCCCAAAATTTGCCTGTTTAACTACACATTTCAGTAAAAAATTCTGAAATATTGGTCACAATTACTGAAATTTCAGACAAAAATGTCCAAAGTTTCTGAAAGTTAGACCAAAATTTGTGAAAAAATGTAAATTGAAAGGTATTTCATTATCCCTCCTGAAATCTTAAGATTGCAGTCAAAATTTAGGTTATTTTGACAAAATTTAGTACCATGCTAGAAAGTTCAAAACTAGGGTCAATAATTGCTGCCTAGTATTCCTCTCTTAGGTGTTGTTAATTGTTTATTTATTCTCCTTTTTAAAAAAAAAATAAAAAATAAGAATGCTTGTGAATTTTCAATGAGCAATCTGTATGATTTTGTATTTTAATTTTTGCGTTGCAAGGTTTGAGGTGGAAGTGATAATATGTGTGTTTTAGGTCATATATTTAGATTTTCTTTATCTTGTCCTTGATTATTTTCTGCAGTGGATAAATGTTAATGGTAAATTGAAAAGCTCAGTCACCCATGATTTAATCCACTAGCGGACTGTTAAAGAGTGGGAAATTGTAAGTAATCCTGAGGGATACCTGGGATCAAATAAATTGTTCTAAATATGTCTTGTTTTATTAACCTTCTTCTACTGAATGTCAGTAAGATCAATTAAATTATTCCTTTTGTGACTACATGGGTTCTGCCTAAACTTCTGCCTCGTTTTGCTGGCATATGATTCTCTTTCTTTTATCTTATGTTAGCCAATTTCACCATTTCTAATTTTATATTATGCATGTATTTAGGTATTAGAGGCCCTCAAGTCTTCGACTTCAACCAGGCCAGCTATCTTTGCAATGTCAAACCCTACAAAGAATGGTAATGTTAATATATAATTTATCATTTATGCATTTATCACCTTTCTAATCTCTGTAATGCGGTTGCATCTAACTTTTCTTCCCAGGAGGGAGTACTATTTATTGGAATTTATTTTGCAAGAAACTTCAATGAGAGAGAAATGAGCAAACTCTTTTTTCCCTGACACAAGATAGAAGAATTTGGACTTTTGATGTTCTGGAGATTTTTTCTTTTTGGTTGTAAAATAAGAGATTTAATTAGGCAAGAAAATAATATACAAAGCAGATGATAAGATATCCTGCCTATCACACTGGACATCTGAAAAGCAAGTCCCCATAAAGCAGCTAGTATAAAAAGCTCAAAGAGAAGCCAAAGATGCTTTTATCCAAAAAGCAATGATAAAATTAAACCCCTTTTGTTAAAAATTTGCACATTCTTTTCCAACCAAGTCCATAAAAAAACAGCAAAAGCCGCAATATTTACAACTTACTATCATTCTTAATCCCACCAAAACCTTTAAAACAAGGAGCAGAAGTGCATCAACAGGCTCGGGACAAATCCAACTCTCAAAATAAATGAAAATTCTACTCGAAAAACCCCAAGCAACTGTACAAGAAGAAGAAATGAAGATGGTAATATGAGGTGCAGGGTGTGGGGAATTGAATAAGGTTTAGGAAGGGCGTGTGGAGCGTTTCCAGGGTACCAAGTGCACAAGGCAAGGACTTTTGTGGAGGATGGTGATATGGGGAGCAGGGGGTGAGGAATTGAATAAGGCTCAGGAAGGGTGTGTGGAGCATTTTCAGAGTAAAAGTGATGATGTGGGGAAGGGGGATAAGGGATAAGAAATCAAACTATAACACCCAGTGCACAAGGCAAGGACTTTTGTGGAGGATAGTGATATTGGGGGCAGGGGGTGGGGAATTGAATAAAGTTTAAGAAGCGTGTGTGGAGGATTTTCATGGAAAAAAGTGATGATGCGAGGGAGCCAGGGAGGGGATAAGGTTACTGATATGGAAAAACCTTTGAAAACCTTGGTGGTAATAAGTGTTGGATTACCACTTTACCTAAAAGTTTAAGTTGTTAGGTTGTATACCAACAATGTTTATCAAGCCTCAACACTCCCCCGCACGTGCAGCTCAATTGCACATGGAGTGATAAAAAACTCTGAATAACACCCATTATTGGGAGTGCAACTAATTTTATAACCTTTGTGCAGTAACTACAGGCAACAAGACTAGAACTCAGAACCTATTAGCAACCATAGCTCTGATACCATCTTAAGTTACCACTTTACCTAAAAGCTTAAGTTGTTAGGTTGTGGGCCAACAATATGTATCAAGCCTTAATAATAAGGTTTATGCCCCCTGGTGGGCTGTCCTGACAGGCGTGAACATGGAGAAAGCTTTTGAATCCAAGCGAGGTGATTCTGATGGGAAAATTATATATATAGTTGTGAATTGTGAAATCTTTGGGTGGTCAGAAAGGGGATGCAGATGGGTGGGTTAGTAAAGGGAAAGAGAAGAAAATGTCATCAGTGTTTATGCTCCCCAAATAGATTTTGCAGAAAACCTTAAAAGGCAATTTTGGGAGATATGGATGGTATTATACAAGGGATACCAATGTCTGAAAGACATTTATAGGATATGATTTGAATGGACACATTGGAAAGGATGATATAGGTTATGAGAGGATAGATGGAAGTCATGGATATGGAGATAAAAATTAGGCTGGTGATACAATTTTAGATTTTTCCATGTCTTAGGATTTGATTATGTTGAATACCTGCTTTATAAAAAGAGAAGAATATTTAATAACTTTCAAGAGTGGACAAAATAAAAGCCAAATAAATTTCTTCTTAATTAGGAAGGGGAATCGTCTATCATGTAAAGAATGTAAAGTTATCCTAGGTGAAAGTTTGACCACACAACATCGAGTCCTAGTGTTCGATATATATACCAAAAAATGAAAGAGAAAGAGTAACAAAAATCAATGCAAGAGGATTAGGTGGTGGAGCTTGAAGGGAGAACATATTGTAAAATTCAAAGATAAAATGATTAAAGATAGTGATTGGACAATATGGGATAAAGTAGATGTGAACACTATGTGGAATAGAATGGCTAACTTTGTCATAAAGATAACAAAAAAGGTTTTAGGTGAATTTGGTGGAAGATACCTGAGTAGTAAAGAAAGTTGGTGATGAGATCAAGATGTCCACAAAGTCGTAAAGACAAAAAGAAATTGGTGCAAAACATGGCAAAGTTGTAGAAACATAGAAAATTTTGAAAAGTATAAAGAGATAAGAAAAAATGCAAAAAAGTCTATTAGTGAAGCTAACATAGACCTTGTGATATTTATATACTAGACTAGATACAAAAGAAGGAGAAAGAGGCATTTATAAGCTTGTTGGAGCTAGAGAAAGAAAATGCAAAAATTTAGGTAATATAAAATGTATAAAGAACGAGAATTATAATGTCTTAATCAAAGAAGACATAAAAGAGAGGTGGTGGAGATACTTTAATAAGTTGTCTAATGAAAACCAAATTGAAAGCTTGAGCTTAATAGTGACAAATGAGGAAAAGACTAAAAATAGGAGATTTATTCACAAAATTAGAGTTTTTGAAGTTAAGATGGTTTTAAAAAAATGAAAAACAGGAAATCTATAGGACTTGATAACACATAAATTAAGGTTTGGAAATGTTTAGGGGATAAAGAAAGTATATGGTTAAATAATCTATTCAACGTTGTTATAAAAACCAAGAAAATGTCAAAGGAACTAAGGAAAAGAAGTTTAATACCTTTATACAAAAGCAAATGTGATATTCAAAATTGTCATAACTATTATAGAATTTAGATTATGAGTCATAAGATGAAACTATGGGAAAGGATAATTGAACAAAAATAAGACTACAAACGAAAATTTCAAAGAATCAATTTGGTTTTATGACTGGGAGAATGATGACAAAAGGTATTTATCTTTTAAGAAGATCAATGGAAAAGTTTAGGGAAAAGAAAAGGGACTTGCACAACGTCTTTGTTGACCTACAGAAAGCCTATGATAGAGTAAGAAAAGCGTCTTTGGGCCATAAGGCTCCCCGCTTTGCAAGGGGAGGGTCATCCCAGTGTACGCAGCCTATGATAGAGTACCTAGGGAAATTCTTTGGTGGGTTTTCTAGAAAAATAGAGAGTCTGAAGTAGATATAATGAGGTCATTAAGGATGTATGTGATAGAGTAACAAATCAAGTTAAGACTGTAGGAGGGAAATCTAAAGAATTTCCAATCACAATAGGTGTACATCAATGTTTTACTTTGAGTCCTTATCTTTTCGCTTTAGTGATTGATGAACTCACTAGGAATATCCAAAACGAGATCCCTTGGTATATGTTGTTTGTAGATAATATTGTCTTGATTGATGAAAGTAGGAGTCGTGTGGAATCTAAGTTAGAACTTTGAAGAAGTTTTAGAATCTAAAGTTTTTAGGATAAGTTGGAATAAGACAGAATATATAAGTATTGGAGAGAAGATTAAGCTTGATAATCAAGAAATTAATTGCACTAGTAGATTTCAATATCTTGGATCTATTATGCAAACAGAAAGGGAAATTGAAGAAGATGTAATACTTAGTTTAGGCAGGTTGGGTAAAATGGAGAAGTGAGTCAAGCGTGTTGTGTGATCGTAGAATACCCTTAAAATTAAAAGGGAAGTTCTTTAAGGTGGCTATATGGCTAGCCATGCTTTGTGGATTAGAATATTGGACAGCTGAGGAACAACATTTACAGAAAGTACAAATTGCCAAAATGCGAATGTTAAGGTGGATGAGTGTTATAACATTAAAATAGATAAATCAAGGAACAAACATGTCCACAATACACTAGGCATAGCACTGGTCAAATACAAAATAAGGGAGGGGTGGCTTAGATGGTTTGGCCATTTGAAATGCAGGCCTAGTAGCACACTTGTGAGGATGAGTGACTTAGTTATTGTTTCTGGTATTAAAAGGAGTAGGGGCAGGCCTGAAATAACTTGAAATGAGGTAGTGAGGAAGAACTTAATAGTGCTAGTTAGTGGGACTTAAGGCTTGTTATTGAGCGTTTGTTTGTGATATTTGTGTATCTAGGGGTATGTTTGTAATATAATGTAGTTTTAGGGGTATAGGTGTAATTTCATGTGTTTAGAGGTTTCTTATTAATAGTGTGTTAAAGCCGTGCTATAATTTGAATTGAAGTGGTCCCCCTTGTATCTCCTCTCTCCTTTCTTCCCTTTTCTCCTACATTCTTTCATGCCTGCAGATCCTTGATGCTGCCCCTACATCACCTAGGATTACCACCTAGGGGAACTCCCAAATATAAGAGCCATGGCGAACCAAAGAACCTAGTGCTAATGACCTACTAGAGCTTAAATAAAAATTAGCAGTACTACTTGTACCCACGTTAATTTTCATAGCAGACATTCTCTCAACTTTCTGCAGGATAGTAAGAATAAGAAAGACGTTTCATTATCCATTTAACGAGAGATCCTGATGCCGATCATCTTCCTTTGCATTCTCCTATTTGAAAAGTTAAGACCTCTTTCTAAGGCAATAAAGCAGGCTTTAGAGTTGCATAGAAAATGCTTGTTTGTGTCTATGTGTTTCTGTAATATACATTGCATTGTCCTTGCAGCTTCATGGGCTATTTGGAATTTTTGCAAAAAGTTTATCATTAGAGGAATTTGGATGTTAAATGTAAGAATATTTGGAAAACAAGAAAGTTATAAAAAAAAAAATAAATGAAGGAAATGTAAAGGGAAAAATAAAGCAAGAAAAGAAAATCAAAGGATGCAAGATGAAGAAGTTAAAGAACAAAATTGCCTCTTAGTTTCCAATCAGTCAAGTCTATTTCTTACATTCATAGACCTGTGTATATTAGGTTGTAAAGCAACCGACCCTAAAACTTGCACCCACTTGTTTTTGCCTATGGGCATATTTTTATAACAAAACCTAAATTTACTAAGCCCAAATAATTTTTTTACTAAATTAGGTTCATGGAATGGAACTCTGCCTGTGATGCACTTAATGTCTTAATCTTTTCACACACAGCTGGCCCTAAGCCTGGTAAAGGAGGACGGTTGGGTTAGGTAGCTAACAACTAGTGTAAAACTTGTTAGATCACTATGATATGAATCTTTACCGATTATTTATTGGGGCGTCCCCTACGAGCAATGCATTGCACTTATACTACCTAGCTGTAGCGAAAAGTCAATGAGGGTGGGGCACCCAAGAACAGTGTCAAATATGTGAGGGTTCTTGCATCATTTTGGACTTGGGCGGGTAAAGAAGTTAGTTCAGGAGACTAGAATTAGATTAGCAACTTAGAATATAAGGATACTTGCGAGTAAAAGTATGGAAATTGTGGACACAATGATTAGAAGAAAAATTAATCTAATCAGCCTTAAAGAAACTAAGTGAGTGAGGGAAAAATCTAGAGAAATTAAAAAATCAGGATTTAAACTCTGATACACTGGAAAAGAAAAACATAAGAATGGGGTAGGAATAGTATACAAAAACTTAAAAGAAAGCATTGTAAATGTCAAACGTGTAGGGGATAGAATTATAAAATTCCATATGGTCTTAGACCAATAGAAAATAAATGTCATTAGTGCTTATGCTCCTTAGTAGGCTTAGCAAAAAACCTTAAGAGACAATTTTGGAAAGATATGGATAGTATTATACAAGGCATATTAGGGATTGAGAAAATATTCATATGAGCATATCTGAATGGACACGTTGGAAGGGATAATAAAGGTTATGAGAGGATACATGAAGGATATGGATATGGAGACAAAAATGATCCTGGGAGATCCTCTTAGACTTTTCCATGTCATGTGATTTTATTAAATAAATACTTGCTTTAAGAAGAGATAAGAACATTTGATAACAAAAGTTGACAAAATAAAAGTCAAATAATTTTTTTCTTAACTAGGAGGGTAGATCGTTTGTTGTGTAAGGATTGTAAAGTTATCCCAAATGAAAGCTTAACTGCACAACAAAGAGTTTTAGTGTTAGATATCTGTATTAAAAAATGGAAAAGAAAGGATAAAATAAAACAATTTAAGAAAACTAGATGGTGGAACCTAAAGGGAGAAAATATAATAAAATTTAAAGATCAAATGATCAAATATGGTGATTGGACTATAGAGGATAATGTAGACACAAACACTCTTTGGAGTAGGATAGCTGGCTCTGTTAAAAAAATAGAAAAAGAGATTTTAAGCTTGCAAAGAAAGTTGGTGGTGGGATCAAGATGTCCGCAAAGCTGTAAAGATAAAAAAAAAAAAATAGCATAAAACCTAGTAAAAATGTTGAAACATGGAAAACTTTGAAAAGTATAAAAAGGCGAGAAAAGATGCAAAAAAGGTTATTAGTGAAGCTAAACATAGATCTTTTAACAATTTGTATGCTAGATTAGATACAAAAGAAGGGAAAGAGACATATTTAAACTTGCTAGAGCTAGATAAAGAAAGAGTAAGGACTTAGTTAATGTAAAATGTATAAAAAGTGATGATGATTTTGTCTTTGTTAAGGAAGAAGACATGAAAGAAAGATGACGAAGTTACTTTAGTAAGCTATTTAATGAAAACCAAGTATAACGCTTAAACTTAGAATTGACAAATGAGGAAAAGACAAACTATAAGATTTATTCGCAAAATTAAAGGTAACGAAGTTAAGTTTGCACTAAGATGAAAAATGGAAAAGCTATAGCACCAAATAACATCCCAATTGAAGTTTAGAATTGCTTAGGTGATGGTGGAATTATATGGTTAACTAATATTTAACACAATTATAAAAATAAAGAAAATGCCAAAAGAATGGAGGAAAAACACTTTAATACCTATATACAAAAATAAAGGGGATATATAAAATTGTAATAACTATTGTGGAATTAAGCTTGTAACTCATACAATGAAATTGTGGGAAAGGATAGTTGAACAAAGATTAAGGCTAGAAACGAAGGTCTCAGAAATTCAATTTGGTTTTATGCCTAGGAGATCTACTACAAAAGCTATATATCTCTTAAGAAAATTAATGGAAAGTTTAAGAAAAAGAAGAGGGACTTGCATATGGTATTTATTGACTTAGAGAAAGCGTATGATAGGAGTACTCAGGGAAGTTTTGTGGTGAGTTTTAGAAAAAAAATGGTGTATGTAATAGGTATACTGATGTCATTAAGGATATGTACCATAGAGTAATTGTGATGACCCAAAAAATTTCTCCGATACCACAATGAGACGCCCCGAACCCAATGGGGACCTGGGAGCAATTTTCCATAATAAAATCAAAATAGCAGCGAAAATAGTTTTAAACCTCAAACATTATGTACCAGAGTACTAAACCACCATATTTACAAGAATATCTCTAATTAACAATATTTACAACACTTGGAATACACACAGCATTTTTATCTAATATTACATAAACACGTACTCTATACTATAATTTCTAACCCTGCCCCGTAGCTGGCTACACCTGTTCTCTGGTACATCCTGAAATATGAATTAATTATGGGGTGAGACACTTCTCAGTAAGTATGGACTAGATTATTATCAATGTGTGGCTAAAATGAGCTTTAGTGTAGAAATAATTTAATAATAATTTTAAATAACTTTACTACGCTAGAAATTGCATTTATAAACTTTGAAACACATATTTAAATAAATACACGTACTTTTCTCCAAAACAACACATATAGGCCTGTTTAATGGCCGAAGTCACACAAATACCCAAATATGTATAAGAGAACAATTTCAGGCCGATGCATGTCATGTTTAACCCCCATGACTGGGTTGTGCGGTCCGAAGACTGGACTTAGCATTGGTTGGCCGACCAAAGCTAAGTTAAAAGTTTATGTCTGTAAGATCAGTTTGCCCACCACATCCTGGTCCGGAAACAGGTGCTCAAGCCAAACTGACTATCCACTATCAACACTTCCACAATAGTGTAGTTGCACTAATATTCCTCTGTAACTACGGTACCGCGCATCCACCACATCCGGCCCATTAGGGTTCTCAAAACATATAATTGTCATTTATGTAATAAAATCGTATCATAATTTCATCATTTCCTCAACATATAATTCGTCATAAATTTCCTCAATATTCCAAATCAAATACATTTCAAATATAACACAGTAAAATTCCAATTTGCTCACTTAGGCAACAAAATTAAATAAACTCATGACACACAATTTATTCAATAATTATAATTTCACAAAATTGTCTGCGAAATTTTCAAAATATATATAATCGGTAAATTTAATTAAAACGCGGGTATGATCAACTCTTGTTTTTAAATTCAATCCCCAATATATTTAAATACCTAATTATGATCAAATCCCTGCAATTTAACTTAATTCCAAAAATTTTCCAAAAACCCAGGCATATGGAAATTATTAAATTTACGTAATCAATTAAAATCAGACATATTTTTAAATAAAATATGAACATAGAGATAATTAATTTCACATACTCAATTTAAATCGGGCATATTTAAATAACATAAATCTAATTAAATTCACGTATTCAAATTTAATCGGGAATATTTTAAAATAAACCTAACATAATCTAGTTCACTTACTTTACTGAGAAGTGTTTCACCCCATAATTAATTCATATTTCAGGACGTACCAGAGAACAGACATAGCCAACTATGGGGCAGGGTTAGAAATTATAGTATAGAGTAAGTTTTTATGTAATATTAGATAAAAATGCTTTGTGTATTCCAAGTGTTGTAAATATTGTTAGTTGGAGATATTCCTATAAATATGGTGGTTTAGTACTCTGGTACATAATGTTTGAGGTTTAAAACTATTTCCGCTGCTATTTTGATTTTATTATGGAAAATTGCTCCCAGGACCCCACTGGAATCGGGGCATCTCATTGCGGTATCAGAGAAAATTTTTGGGTCGTCACAGTTGTGGTATCAGAGATTAGGTTGTTAGCTTCTGTAGACTTTAGCAGATAATATTACTAGAGTATAGGTATGGATTATGATGAGGGTAGGAATGGGTAGGTTAGGTGTCGTAAGATTGATCGGATCTAGGTTGCACAGCGGAATAAAATGCACTAAGCAAATTGAAATTTTGGATTTTGTTTCACAGCCCGGAAGCAGAAGTCCATCGAAGGTTTTCTGGGATTTCCTAAAACATTTGACAGTGTCAGAAAAGCCACAGCGAACCATCGACGGTTTTTATCCTAGAATGCTGCATTATGTTCTTTTCCTTGTGTAAATTAGTTCTTTCAAGAAATGAGCCACCATTCACAGCACTAGAATATTTTAACTAGAATTTCGTGCATTTTGGAAGGTGCGAGATTTTTTCAGATTATAAAAGTCTTAAGTACTTCTTCGCGCAAAAAAAAACTGAACATGAGACAGAGAAGAGGGTTAGAACTAATAGAGGATTATGATTGTACCACCAATTACCACCCGGGGAAAGCCAATGTGGTAGCTAATGCGTTAAATCAAAAGTCATTGAATGCATCAGTTTCAGTAGTGGTAACTCAACATCAAATCAGGATGGATTTGGAGGGATTTGGTGTGGAAATAGTGGAAGGGAATCATCATGCTTTCATGGCTAACCTTGTAATCCAATCGACCTTGCCGGAGAAGATTAAGGCTACACAGATGAAATATTCGAAGTTGGTAGGGATTAAGGGTAAAGTACAAAGTGGACTGAGGACGGATTTTAACATCTTAGATGATGGGGTTTTGAGGTTTCACACCCAATTATTATTATACATTTCAGATATCTTGAAGAGCATAGTCGAAATCAGAGTAGCGCAGTGGAAGCATGGATGGGATTAGAAAGAGAGGTTTAGATTAAATGTTAATTTTGTTATTTTTGGTTTATCTTGAAATTTCCTAAGGATGTATTAAATTTGATATTGGAGATAGTGTTGCAATTAAGGTTATTGGTACTCTAGTAAATAAACTTGAGCCTTTCGTTGTGCAAATATTCAGGTCACTACAGTAATAACTAGTGTTAGGACTATAGGTGGGGATACCAGAGAATTTTCAATCACAATAGGTGTACATCAAGGATCTGCTTCGAGTCCTTTTTTTTTTGCTTTAGTGATGGATAAATTGACTAGGAGCATCCAAAATGAGGTTCCATGGTATATGTTGTTTGCAGATGATATTGTCTTGATTGATGAAATTAGGGGTGGAGTAGAATATAAGTTAGAAATATGGAGACAAGCTTTAGAATCTAGAGACTTTAGGATAAGATAGTTTTTTTCATCATAATAAACGAGATCTTTTTATCATAAAAATTTGGCCACCATCTTCCCTTGAAATTTGACATCCCTCCTGCAAATTACACTGAACAATTTTTTTTTAAAAGCAGAATTTCTCCTTAAAATTCAACATAATCCTGAATTTTTTAAATATATATATATGATCTGCTTCTGAACAGATATTGGTCGGCCAACCTGACTGTATCTCCTGCATTAGCATGGATTCTGGTATTTTAGCCTTAGCAAACAGATTTCAGCCTCCTCAACTTCGCACTTGTTAATCAAAATCTACAATACTATGATATTAAGTAATTAGTGAACCTTGTTCATGTACAACAACATAATTAAGTTTCAACAAAATCTTTAGTGGGTTTAAAAAAAAAAAAAAAAAACTCTATGGAACAATGCTATTATGAATTTCAAGAAAACCCACAAGAATTGATGCACAAATATCACAACAATGGATAGTAATGATTGTTCCTCTACTTATCAATCAATGGATCTCAAAATTGCCATGGAATTCTGCTGCCTGATTTCCACTTGGCTTGATGAGAGACCCAGTCATTTTAACATCTTGGTACACATTTGATCAGAATTCAATAGGATGGTGGATGAATTCAAAGCTTCAACCAGCCCCCAAAATGATCGAATAGATCCAAAACTATGTCAAATCCTTAACACACTTGCGTAGAAATGAAGACACCCCCAAAAAATTGGAAGAAGATGCAGCAGCAGAGGCGAATGAATCAAGTCACTGCATCATTAGAACCTCAGGTGCTTGTGTGTGTGTGTGTGTGTGTGTGTGTGTGTGTGTGTGAGAGAGAGAGAGAGAGAGAGAGAGAGGAGCAGTGACGGCAGATGAGGAACCTTGTCACTGGAGGCTGCCTTCAAACAAGGGGGTGATTTTAATCATTAAGTAGATGGGATTTTATGTTTTTAATTTACTTTTTCAGTATTATAATGGTCATCTAAACTTATTTGTTCAAGGCTATCTTGTATAAAATTAAGTTAGGAAAGTAGATGATTCCCATTGTTAACAGGCAGAATCACAATTCCATGAAATGGAGGAACTAACATTCTGCATTCCACCCTCGATTATATAAACTAAATGATAGAACAGGAATCAAAGCCTGAATTTTGGTTCCTCCCTGAACATAATTTTTTGAACCAAACACCATGTTAATGTGTAAGTTAGGTAAAACTCTTAAGTTGCAATCACAATTATCAAAATTATTAATCAAATGTGACTGAACCCATATTTCATCTTCTGTGTCCTCCATCAGATTTTTTCTATAGATGTTCAAGGGCTTTCTCAATGGTAAGGATGGGAAGATTCTTTCAAAGTGTGCTACCTTAATATTTGTTTGATACATTTGGTTGAAGAATAATGCTAGAAATGTAAGGTTTCAAGTGATTTCATCTGGTCTATGTGGTCTAGTAGTATGTTTTCAGTATCACTTTTTGATGCTTTACTGAAGGTGCCTTCAAAGGAGCATCCCTGGTAAATATTGCAAAGGCATTGACAAGCTTTGCTTCATTATTATTCTCGGTTTTTTCCTCTTTTTTTTTATTCAGTTTTATTTAGGAAGATATCTTGCCCTCATTTTTGTATTCTTTATTCTTTCTTAATAATTTTGTATCCTAAAAATATCTTTAGGCTACTCAATTTAACCTAATCAACTCTATTTAACTGTTTTCCTTACAGCTGAATGCACTCCTGAAGAAGCATTTTCTGTTGTTGGTGACAATATCATATTTGCAAGTGGAAGCCCATTCAAAGACGTGGATCTTGGTATGTATAATGATGAAAATATTGAAGATTTCTGCACCTTTTCAATTTCTTTGTTTCCAAATGCTTCTCCATGGCTGACCAATAGAGAACAAATGAAATATATGATTGGATTGTTGTATTACAGAATTTGAACTTATCATTATTTTTATTGTTATTGTTATTAGTAATTATGAAAGCTCTGGTTGAGCATTTAGAGCAACTTAATAAGAAGTCTAAACAAAGGAACATGGAATGTGCAGATTCTGGTTGCATACTCCGTGGACTGGCTGAGATAATATTTCCAGGAAGTCCAATACAGATTAAATAGCTTTAAATTATCCCACTATTATAGATCTACATGAATTTATCAAGCAGAAACTTGTGCAGGTTGGTTATTTAGCAGCATAAATCTTCACCAATTTTTTTTTATTATAAATAGATGGCTCAATATGAGAGGTTATACGAGATTAGATTGAACCATATATTGCTTGCATGCAATGAGCTAAACATTCCAAGTTCCTTCAGTCTTGACTATCATTTATGTAGCAAAGACACTTCTCTAGACTCTCCATTCGGTTGCATAATACCGTTGGATTCAGGCAAAGATTGGGAAATTGGGCAAATTTTGAGCAATGGGCTAAATTGACTAAATGATAGATTTTAGGAGAAAGGATATAAGCTAAAACCAAAGGCCATTTTTTTATGGGCTAAATGGCTAGTTATTTGAATGCAGTATCATAAAACGGAAAGTTATTTGAGTGCTGTGACCCCCTGATTTGGGATTTGGTGTGCTGCCTAACAACGTCTCCACTCTGCCACTCTTGACCAGTCCTTGCCTAAGTTTTTTGTCAGCAAGCTACTCGTGGAGTAAGTTTTTATTGAATTTTATTTCACATTAAAGTGGACCTAGGCCTTCAAGTACATCTAAAAAACATCTAGTGGTGACGTTGATATTCTATCATGCATTCATGCCTTTTCTTTCATCATTCCCATTTCAACCCTGGAGTGACCATTTGTCCAAAACTTCTATAGGGAGCCATCTCCATGTCAGACACTGCACCCAAAACATTCCTCTGGCTTGTCCAACACTTTATACGAGTATCCAAAATTTTAAAATTTATTTTGCTAATTTTCCTTTTTTTGAAATTCCCTTTAGGGTGGCAGGGAAGTTGGAGAAGATTATGAGATTTCCTGTAGTCAGGTATTGGGGAGAATAAGAGGGACCATTTTGTTAGTTGGGAAGTTGTTAGCGGGGGGATTCAGGGCTTGGTTATGTGATTTCTAAGAACATATCCTTAATTGGGAAATGCTTTATGGCGGTTTCCTTTGGAATCTAATTCCTTATGGCATTAGGTAATAAAAGTATAAATACAAATACACATGAATGGGTGAGATTCCAGAGGGAGTCGCAATGCTACTCATACGAGTCCTTGGAAGTTATTTTCCCAGCTTGCTTGTCCTTTCTTTCCTCTAGGAGGATATTTGGATTGGTGAGTCTTCATTGGAGCTGTTGGTGCTGTGCTTGTTTAGGCTTTCTTCTATTCACAATGCACCAATTTCCGCTTTCTACTTCTTTGAGGGTGGCTCTTTTTCTTGAGATTTCCATTATTTTAAGTGTCAAGAAAGAGAGGTTGATGAGTTAACTTGCTTGCTTGGTATGCTGGATTCTCTCTCGCCAACTTTGAGTGGGGATACAAGGCTTTGGATTGGGGATACTTTGGGGTCTTTCTCTTCGAAGTCTTCTTTTCCAATCCACAAAATCCAGAAATCCTAGCCTTTTCCTTTTAAACAAAGCTGTTTGGAAAGCAAGTCCATTTAAATCCAGGCTTCCATTTGGACTCTAATTCTGAACAAGATCTAAAAATTATGTGTTAAAGATAAGGAGGCCTTACAAAGCCCTTAGCCCAGATATTTGCATGCTGTGCTATGACTCAAATAAGACTACGAGCCATATATTCATTAATTGTAAGGTAGCGAGGTACATGCGGAACAACTTGTTTTCGTATTTTGGTGAGGATTGAGTGGCTCTGGAAACTATTCATGATTTTTTTGATGGCAAAGTTTTGCTATGAATCAAATGAGACTAACATCCATATCTTCATTAATTGTAAGGTAGCGACGTACATTTGGAACACTTGTTTTCGTAATATGGTGAGGATTGAGTGGCTCTGGAAACTATTCATGATTTTTTAATGGCAAAGTTTTGGGGTTTTGGAAGAAGGAAATAGGAACGGTCTTTTGGGACTTTGCTCTTTTTACAGTTCTTCGGTTGCTTTGGCTTGAAAAGAATGCTAGAATAGTCAAAGATCAAAAGACTTCAAGATTTCTTTGGAAGAAAAGTTACTTTTCTTGCTTCTTTCTGGGCACATTCTTTTTTGGGGGTCTCCGCTGTCTGAAATTCAAAGGAATTGGAAGCCAGCTTTAGGCAGCTCTGATGTAGTTTTTTAAGTTTCTTTTTCTTTTCTTTTCGCTTTCTTTCTCAGAGCTTTTCTTGTCCTCGTTCCATTGTAATTATTTCTTCTCTTTAATGGACTTGTTTTGTTAGTTAAAAAATAAAATTGAATTTTGGACACATCTCCAGACACTTCTTCAGTGCATCTTCAGCACAGTTTGGTCACAATAATGGCTCATTATAATATGATTATTTTTTTATCTTATTTGTGAAACTTTATAACTATAAAGAAAGAATAAACATAATATTTTTCCTTGATTGTTAAGAATAAACATAATATTTTTCCTTGATTATTCTAAATGTGTCTAATTTTCTATGCTTAGAATGAAAGTGATGGATTGAGGATGAAAATGTGGAAGAAACATATGGATTTGTATTGGACATTCTTTGCGTGCAAATTAATATTTAAAAATTATATTTTTCATATATAATATAATCCAGTATAATATATTTACAATATATTTATTCACTACCATGATCCCTCTGCCATGTTGTGTTATAAGATTTGCAATGTTCTAAATGTTTGTGATGTGCCATACCTGTGTCTTGAATCAGCCACTGATTATGTCTGTTTTTATGCATTAAATACTTTGCTTAGAGTATGCTCTTTGACTGTTATTTATAGGGACAGTTCAGGCTTTGAATATCACCAACAAAGTAAGAAACCAAGAGTAACCATATTTTTTTATTTTTTTTTAAGTTTTTTCATGCATCTGTAGTTAAGATGTATGCTCTTTACCTTAGCATGGTTCCAGAATGAAGTTCCGATTTTTAGGACTTATGGTTTAGGATATGCCTCTAGTCTAGTCGCATGTTATGAAAAACTAGAAAGGGGAAAGGGATGTGAAAGAAGATAAATAAAGTAAAAAGTGTTGGATCCATTCACTTGCTGTTTGTCACCTTGTACTGAGGATGATTTACAATAGCTAAATGCCCCATACCATTTTCATTTTTCATAGAAAAAGAAAGATATTAAGATAAGAAAAAATGTACAATCTGAAGGATAAGAAATCGTTCAATAATACTGAAGAAACAGGAAGAGAAGAAAGCATAATCAAACTAAAAGGCTTGCTAGTCCCGCAGTTGATATAAACTGACTCACCCATTGTTGTCCCATTATGCTCAAATCAGCTGACCCTGCTTCCATTGGCCACAGCTTTCTTCTTCAGATGAAGTAAAGGAATAAGTGCTGGACATTTTTTGGTTCCTTCTTGCGCAGGTAGCATCTATTTGCCAGATTTTACCCTCTTTTCTGCAGATTGCTGGAACTTCCTAATTCAGGAAAGCAACCTTACTTGGGCTGATAGTTTGTCTTATCATCTTCGAAGTAAAATGCTGCCAACCGCCATTTCCTTGTGCCAAAAAGATCTTGTCATAAGATTTAGCAGCAAACATGCCTCCATCCTCTAGCATCCACATCATTTAATTTTTGTTCAAGCAAAAAATGAAATTCATTAAATCAGCTATTCAGCTCACTCTTTCCTAGACTCCCATCAATCTCATCCTCAACTGGAATCAACTTACTCTTGCTTAGATTCACCTTTATGTAAGAGATTGCTTCAAAACAAACAAGGATGCGTCTCAAATTAAGGATCTGCCCACACAAAAATAGTATTATCTGCAGACAAGAGATGGGGCACCATCATAACCCATCATAACCCTATTTCCTCTTCTGACATTGAAGCCTTGTCAAAGACCAACCTCTAAAGCCTTTGTTAACACATTACTAAATGCTTCCTTGACTAGGATGAATAGCCAATGAGACAGTGAATCTCCTTACCGCAAACCTCTTGAAAATTTTAAAGAACCCTGCTATGCTACCATTAATTAGAATTGAGAAATTTGTGGTGGATAAACATTTTTCAATTGAAAAGACCCATTTTTCTTTTGGACTCATCCTCCCTAACATAAAAAGAATGAAATACCAACTTACATGGCCATAAGCTTTCTCCATGCCAGGCTTGCAAACCACACCTGCCTCCCCCTTTAGATTGAAAATCAATGACCTCATTAGCCATAAGAGCTCCATCAGTTCTTGGCCGCCCTTCAACAAAAGTATTTTGAGAGGCCTCTGCCACCCTGCCTTTCACCTTCTTAAGTGTCAAAACTGAGACTTTCAGGATGATTTTTAAACACAGTCCTCCATGCTTACAGGGCTATGATCCTTGATGTTAACTGCACCATTATTTTTAGGAATCAAAGTAGCACTATAAACTCATCCAAACCCAGTGCTTTGTCCCAATTACAGTCCTTGAGAGCACCTCATCCTCACTAAAAGTTGTACATAACCAGCCAGCTTGTTTCTCACTAATGGTCTGGAAATCAAGGTCTTATCAATGAAGTTGAATATCCTATAAGCATTTCCCACTTTGTGAAAGAATCTTGTGTTTTTATATCCCCCTAACTAAGCTAAAGAGCCCTAAATTCTGATGGCTAAATATTTGTTCTGGTCCAATTTGGAAAGCCCTTTCTTATGCTCATTTTTTTATCGTCCTCCCTTGACAGTCCCTGTAATGCCTTCTTGGAATCAAACAGACTGATCTCTGCTAAAATAAGATATTTTTTCAAAGCAACATTGACATTCTCCTTGTTCCATCTTTTGATCTCTTGCCTCGGCCTTTACAATTTGCTTGCAACTACAAAGCTAGCATAGCCCTCCACTTGAAAGCTATTCCTCAATTCTCTGACTTTACTAAAAACCCTCCTCCAAATATTCCTCATGTTCTGCTCATCAAACTTTGTCCATTTTGTTTTCTGAAGACAAATTAAATCTCCTCACACGCTTTCAAGAAAAGCCTTGGCAATCACACTCTTGCTATGGTCATTGTTGCAAAGCTAGAAATGGTGGTGAGAAGAAGAAAAGAAGAAGAAAGGAAGAGAAAGGAGGCGGCAGAAGTTTCCTCGAGTTACATTCAGCTCCAAGTCTTTCATTTTATATATTCATAATAAAAAAAATCTTGAAAGGAAAAAAAATACCCCCATTACACCACATAATTTTCTAAAATAACCCATTCTTCTAACACTCCCCCTCAAGCTGGAGGTGTATAAATATCACCTTACCCCAGCTTGTTACAACCACTAGACAAGGCAGGCTTAAATAAAGCCTTCGTGGAAACATTGCCTAATCAATCCATAAATTTCACAAATGAAGTCCTTACAAACTTCTTCAACACAATGTCCTTCGCAAAATGACAGTCAACTCAATGCGCTTTGTCATCTCATGAAACACTGGGTTGCTAGCAATATAAATGGTAGCTTGATTATCAAAAAACATATTTATGGGCTTCTTAACCAACAATTCCATCTCTGACATAAGAGACTTTAACCATATAAGCTCACTCATAGTATGAGCCACAACTCGGTATTCTGCTTCAGCCCTAGATCTAGCTATGGTAATTTGTTACTTAATATGCCAGGTAACAAGATTACTTCCAACAAATGTGCAATATTTAATAGTACACCTTCGATCATCAATTGAGCCAGCCCAATCTGCATCAAAGTATCGCATGATCTCATAGTTTCTATTACATTTATATATCAAACTTCTATTAGGAGAGCCTTTAAGATATCTTAGAATCTACAAACAGAATTCTAGTGTGGTTGTTTGAGATTTTCCATAAACTAACTCACAACCTTCACAGCAAATGATATGTCAAGCCTATAGAGATTTAGGTACATCAACTTGCCAATTAGCTACCTATATCAACGTTTATCATCAAAGCTTGGTCCAATATCCCTAGATAGCTTCACATTAGGATCCACAAGAGTATCAAATGATTTAGCTCCCAACATACCAATTCCACTTAGCAAGTCCAAGATATGTTTTCGCTGAGATAGATTCAAGCCTTATTACACTATCTCAATACAGAAAAAGTAATGCAAAGTACACAAGTCCTTGATTTGAAATTTTCTTGAAGCCACTGCTTGACATCTACAACCCCACTTTGGTTTCTGCTAATGATGATGTCATCAACATAAACTACTAGAAGAACCACACATATCTCTATTCGCGAACAAAGACTGAATAATTAGAGTAGCATTGAATCAAACCAAATGCAGGAGACCACCTCCGTAAATTTGTCAAGCCAAGCTTGAGGAGACTCCTTAAGATTGTAAATGGCTTTATGCAACCTACATACCTTACCATCCTCCCTTTGAGCAACATACTCAGGAGGTTGCTCCATGATTTTGTAGATATCCATCCAAGGAGGCATTCTTCACATCCAAGAATTAAGTCTAGCAACAAGAGAGAAGGTCTCAAAATAATCAATGTCATATGTTTGATTGTACTCCTTGGCAACCAATCGAGCCTTAAGGCGTTTAATAGAGCTGTCAATAAGGTATTTGATGATGTTGGTGCAACAACACCTAACCAACTCCTTACTAGGAAGAAGATATGCTAAATCCCATGTCCCCCAAGTGGTCAAAGCATTCATTTCTACATCCATTGCATGCTTCCACAAAGGGTTAGCAAGTGCTTCAACATGTGAAGAAGGGATAGAGACAGAGGTCATTGACATGGAAAAAGAATGCATAGTACTAAGAAGGTGTTGAACTAAAACAAAATGAGCAATATGATAAGCAATTAATGACTGTTGAGTACATACTCGAGTACCATTCTAGTGTGCAATCAGCAAATCCAAAGCACAATGGGATGGATCTCTAGAACTGGAAGTTGAAACAATGGAGAGCAGAAGAGGCAGCTGCATAGTGTTAGCAGTGTCTATGCTTGTTTTCCATTGTCCATAAACCCTCAATTGTTTCTTTGGGTCAATAACCGATGGATCTAGAGGAGGATCAAGATTTTTCTCTAGAGGGAGGAGGGTAGGGAGGATCAATGCACAAGGAGGAGCCAGAATTCATTGATGGACTCAAAACTATATTCATATAATGAGGACCTAGCACTAGAGAAATAAGGTGTCCCCTCGAAAAAGGTAACTTGTGCACTAACATATTTCTTGCTAATGTGGGGATTATAACATCTATATCCTTTCTGAGTTCTCAAGTAGCCAACAAAGATACATTGAACAGCATGAGGAGAGAATTTGTCTTGACCCCTATGTGGAACATGAATAAAACATGTGCGCCCAAAGACACAAGGCACAATAGAGAACATGGATGTTTTTGGATACACGATATAGAAGGGAATTTGTCCCCCAATAACACTAGAAGGCATCCTATTAAGTAGAAAACAAGCTATGAGAAGAGCATTGGTCCAAAGGATTTTAGGAACATGTGTATGAAAGAATAGAGATTGTGCTATGCCAAGTAAATGTCTAGTTTTCCATTCAGCTACTCAATGTTGTTGAGGGTTATGTACACATGATGTTTGATGAATAATTCCTTTGGCCAAGCAAAAATTCTAAAGCTCATTTTGAACAAACTCTTATCAAATCAAAATTTTGAATACTAATGCCAAACTAGGTTTTTATTTCCTCATAGAACTAAGTAAATACATTAAAAGAAATTTAGGCCTGTCTTTTAGCAAATAGATCCAGGTCAGTTGCGAAAAAGCATCCATAGAAGACACAAAATATTGATGACTAGTCAAATTCATGACTCTGCATGGACCCCAAATATGTGAATGAACAAGAGAAAACATGATTTACTACGAGATTCAAATCTAGATAGAAAAGATTTCCTAGTATGTTTTCCTAATTGACACACAAAAAACTCGAAATGGAAATAGACTTGAACATAGGAAAAACTTGTTGCAATTTTTGAAGTGATGGATGACCCAAATGAGCATGCCATTGTTCTAGAGAAATGCCATGGGTAGAAATTGAAGAAGTTGTATGACAAGAACTAGATCTACCACCACCAGCATCGAAATAGTACAAACCATCTTTCTAAAGCCCTTCACCAATCCTCTTCTTTGTCTGAGATCCTAAATAACACAATGAGAAGGAAAGAAGATCACAAAATAATCATGTTATTTAGTTAATTGACTAACTGATAACGGGTTCAAGGGAAATTTAGGCACATATAACATAGAAGAAAGAGGAATAGAAGGAAACAAAAAAATATTGCCAAAACTAGAGACTAGTGTAACCAAACCATCAGCAAGAGTAACCTTGGAGTGTAAAGTAGTGGGTTTTGTGGACTGAAATAAATTAGAACTACCTGTCATATGGGAGGAGGCACCAAAGTCAATAACCCATAGTGAGGAAGATGAAGAGGCAGGAAGCCTGGTTGTACCTGAATTGGCCACAGTAGCACTAGATGTAGAAGACTGGTTTTGAAGTTGTTGAGCCATGCAGAGAAGATTGTTATACTCATCTTAGGACATAGTAGATAATGTACTCAACTCCCTAGTGCCTAGTGGAGCGGCCAGGTTTACTAGAAGTGTCAGCCGTAGAATCACCCTCAGCAAGAGACTTATTGGCCCAAGTAGGTTTTCCATGGAGATCCCAACATTGACCAATAATATGATTGTCCTTGCCACAATGTGTGCAATTGCAAGAATTGCCATGACAAACTCCTTGAGTTACATGAAAGCCATCCAAATGCGGCAGTTTCCTGGAGTTATATTCATTTCCAGGTCTGTCTTTTTATATATACATAATAAAAAAGCTTGAAAGACAAAAATACCCTTACTTACACCACATAATTACTAAAATATCTTATCTCTTCTAACTAAGGTTCCCTGAGCTCCCTGCATTTGCAAAACCCTCTTCGAGCAAATTCTCCAAGCAATGCTCTGATATTTTGATCCCTAGGCTCTCCTTTTTTAACTCAGCTTAATATTTTTGACTCATTCTGTTCGCTAAACAGCCAAGAGGACTGGGTGATGTAGGACAAGCAATGGAGAAAGAGAAGAGTCACTGTGGAGGCTCAGTTTCAAAGTTCTTTCTTCTCATTAAAATGCCCCAAAAATCCAAAAATGAGCATGCATGCAGTGGTTTTTAAGCTTGATGTGAGCCAATTTTAAAGCACTGCCAGTCTGACTTCCCACCTCATTCACAAATCATGAAGGAGCACATAGGGCCACAATTTTTGTCTTCCCTCTTTGGTTGCTCTTGGTTTGCTACCGGAATTGTTATCAGATTTGGAATCAAAATGAACTGGACTTGGAAACGGAATGCAAATTCACCTCTTGCGTTTGGTTCAACAAAATTGGATTAGAGTTGTATTGTAATGTCTGGTGCCATGAGAATCAAAATCAGTCAGTATAAAAACTTATGAAGTTTAATATAAAATAGCAATATCATAAATCAATAATTATATTGTAATATTATTGTATTTTTAATTGTATAACAACTAATTTATATTAATATTAATATCATTATCATCATGTGCGTTATTAGGCTTTGCATATTTTGTATTATTGTATTTTCTTATTATCATTATATTTTGTTACTGCCATATTGTTGATATTGCAGTTTGTCTTATTCTTAATAATTTTTTTTTTTTTGGATAAACAAAGAATTGTATTATAAGAGAGAAGAATGTACATCAGAAAATTAGAAAGAGAAAAGAAAAGAAAAATGAGAAACAAGGAGAATAAGAAATTCTCCCTTTACATCAATAGAAACAAGTTACAGAGAACGTTACCTAAACAGCGAACCAATCTCAACGTAATAGGGCAAACCAATCCCGCTGCAAGTCTTCCAGAGAAACATGATGGAAAAAGCCATTTGCTGACACCCACAGGGACGCAAGATATACCGCTCTACTCCAAAGAAAATTGTTAGCAGTAGCCACATATTTGAATATTCTAGCGTTCCTTCCAACCAAACATGCCAAATAATAGCTATAATGGTGCAACGTCATAGAGCTTTCCTATCCTTTCCTTTGCCAAAACCCCTACAAGTAATGATATAAAAGGCTTTCAAAGCGTATGGACAGTCCCAATTTTCACCAAATATACCAAATAGCTTATTCCAAATAGCCAATGTGAAAGGGCAATGAAGAAAGAGCTGTGCCAAGTCTCTTCGCTCATACAAAGGACACAAATGTTGGGGGACAGGGCCTTATTAGGTCTTCTCTTCTGAAGCAAATCAAAGGATACAAGGCAAAGGGATCCACAGTAGAATCTCAAGTCAAGTAGGTGAAAAAAGCCTTACTAGGGAATTCCCCGGAAGAATCTAAACTCCAAATCTTATTTTCACTCCACCCAAATGAACATGAAAAGAATCAAGCAACCCGGTCAAAAGAACCATCTCATTAATCTGTCTCTCATTTAGATTTCTTCCAAAATGAAAGTTCCAAAATGCCCATCTTCTTGCAAAAGAAGGATATAAGAAATCAGGGTGCCATGAAGATTTGATAAACAAAAAGATGAGGGATAGTACTAGCCAAAGGCATCTCCCCCACCCAATGATCCTCCCAAAAGCGAATATGCTCCCCATTACCCACTGTATAATGGACTTTAGGAAGGAAATAATCATAAATCTGAGGTACAAACTTCCAAGGACTTGAATAAATAGTGTTAATTCCCACATTAGCATCCCACCTGTTTTGTAGCATTCCAAATTTACTGTGAACAACAATCTGAAAAAGATTGTAATGGCCATGACGAATCAACAATGTCCTAGGAACACCAGATTCTGGTGATCCTCAACTGCCGGCTGGCACTGCAGAAGTGAGCTGAAAATCGAGAAAGAAAAGTAGGAGATTTCATTTGAAAACATCAAACGAAATAAATCCCTAGAGAGATAAATCAAGCTTAAAGGAAATACGGACCTGACTAGGGAGCTATGAAGATTCAAAAACACGACTATGGTTCTGAGGGAGAGAGTGGATGTTGATCTGACAATTTCATGCCTTGGGGCTGGAAGGGACTGGTCCTTGGAATAAAACGTTTTTAGTAGGGTCTTTTTTGTCCATGAGGGAAAAGAAAGTTAGGAAATAGTATGCTCATTCTTGTGTGTCTATAAACATATACATGTGTATGGGTATATGTATGCATATGCATGTATGTGGGTCTATGTATGATGTATGGGTATAAATACATGCATGTATATATCTATGGATGCATTCAAAGACAGATGTTTTGGGTGTTATATAAAGATGTATATCTATCAATGCATGCTGAGTGGGGCAAGATTGTAATTTGAAATTTTCGTACAATTCTGGCAACAACCAGCATTGAATTCCAGCTAAGAGGATGAAATCAACAGTGGGATACAGAGAAAATCTGATTCTTGTGTGGAATGGGAATCATAATGAGATTCCCGCAAACCAAACATTAGGGATTGGATTTGACCATTCGTATTTTTATTCCTAGAGTTGATTCCCGATTACAAACGCTATCTTAAATTCCATACACAGCAGCCATGGAGCTCTGCCTTCCATTTTCCGCCATGCTAGCTAAAACCTCATTCTTATGTCCCCTCACAATGATACTAACACAAGAAATTGAGACAACGCCTTCTATGTTTCACAAAGTGGGTTGGATCCCCCTTCCAAGTTTCATGGCAAATGGCTGAGAAGAAGGGCACAAAATTAGGGCTTAAATTATTCAAGCAAAATGTGCATATATAGGCCTCACTTTAATGACTATATAGGCAAAATGCATATGTACTGTTTTACTACTTAATTAAAAAAACTTCCCTTGTGGGTGGATGATTAAGTGAAATACCAATATGTCCTTGTTTATTATAAAACAAAACTCAATATATGGGCCATTTTTGGAATTTAATTTATTAACTAGTAATAACTTCTCTTTGTCTACCTATAACTATAATTTCCCCAATGGAAAGTTGCCACGTGTTCTCTTGTGGGGTACAAATTCAAATATTCAAATAAATTAAAAAAAAATTTATAACTAACCTAATAAGAAGCTGCCGTGTGGAACTCTTATAACTCCTTTGTCAAAAATTAGCATATGTCAATATAATTTTTCTTACTATGCATAACAAGTGTCTTTAATAAAGAGTAAAAATTTTTAAAAAAATTAATGCACATGCAAAGGGTGTTCAAACAACTAATCCCAATTAAGGAAAGTACCAAAGAAATAAAACTGGAAATTTCTATTAGAATAAACCCTCAAATTTGGGTGGGTGATTCATTATTTTGCACTTCTTTTCCTTGTTTGTATAGGCTGCCCTCTTTGCACAATGAATCCAATTTCTCCTCCTATTTGATTGGGAATGATTTCTCTTGGGACTTTCATTTTTGTAGATCTCTCAATGATAGGCAGGTGTTAGAGCTTACACCCTTATTACATTTATTGGAGGGTAGTTGTCCTTCTGGGAAGGACTATTGGTTGTGGATCCTTGATTTTTTGGGGGAATATTCTTGCAAATCTGTTGACAATTTGACATAAACATCACTAATTTCTTCATTGCTCTTTCTCATGGAGGGTGGTGGATAATTTATTTGTTTTTCTTTTTTTTTTGGTGAGAGAATTGGATGTGTTCCAGAGTTGTTGGAGGATCTTTTGGCCATCCCTTTTTTCTGAATTTGGAAGGAGTATAGATGGTTCAGCGTGTTGGAGGTGCAGGTTTGCTGTTTTGTGGAGGTTTTGGTTGGAGAGCAGCGAACGTATATTCACAGGAAAGAAGATGTCTTTGTCAATACTTTAGGAGAGGATTCAGTATTTGGCCTCATTGTGGACTTTTGCTGCTGGTTGCTTCAGAGGGTCGTCCTTTTCAGACCTACAGCGTGACTGGCTGGCAGAGCTGTTTTGATTTTTGTTTCCTTTTGTTCTTTTACTTTCTAAGGAGGACTTCTTATTCTCCTTTTTTGTACTCTTCTATTCTCTTAATAAACTATCTTCTTTTTTCAAAAAAAAAAATTATTATAAACCCTCAAACCCAAGTAATTAACTGTAATTTTACTAAAAACCAATGCCTAAAATGATTCTTTGTGATGGGCATCCTCCCTCTACCGGAACGAACTTGGCTTGGAAAAGGAAGACCAAGGGGGTAAGAGTACCAATCTGAAAAATCAGGATACACACCATGAAAATGATCATCTGAAATCAAAATAGTATACAAAGCTGAACTACCTCTCCACTTGATAGGGTACCAATGAAAACAACATTGAGATGAAGTTGCATTCTCATCATCTTGATTCAATATCATCATTTTCTGAAAACTACCAAGATCTGCCTATTTGAAAACTAGGGAAGCGAAGTAAGAGGCTCAAAAGTGCCTCAAGAAGTTTATAATTTCTGCCCAATGAAAGCAGGACTAATATTTAATTCCTAGTCTGCAAGTGATGGAGAATGGACCAACTTACATCTTGAGCATGGAGCTTCTTCCAATAATGTCCAAGTCCTCTAGGATAATGTTGAGGGCGAATTCCAGCCATGTGAGACCTGCAGTGAATTCCCTAGCCATGCAATGAGCCGTAATTTTATCATCTGCATTACTTAAAAATATTTTTTTGGTCTAATCTTGACTTGCAAATCATGGATGTTATGGGCTAAGTATTCAACAAACTCAGAGTTGTAGGCATCAAGAGGAAGTGGAGCAAAGTCTGGGATGTGCAGGGCCAATGGCCTTGAAAATCTCAAGTAGACTCATGCGAGTTGACTTACTAGTACGTTTTTTTTTTCCTCCTAAAATAAGATAATTAAATAAAATGTTGACTCAAACAACAATTGGTAATAAAATTCATTTGCATGGTGAAAAGATGGAGCCAAATACTGTTCTCTTCATTTTTCTGTGGGATAAGCCCAATAGAGCAGGTTCCATTTACATAGACCCAAAAAACTAATTTCTGCAGCAAACTTTGTTTTGAGAAACTCAAGTGTCAACAAATAACTGATTCTATCATTATCACTCCTGCATCCAAGAGATACTGATCATTTGCTTGATTGACTCATTTTCAGGGCTTTTTTCAACCTGAAAGGCAGAAACTTAATGAATACTTTACAATGTTCCTTGAGATCAAGGTCTTAAATTTCGATTTCGACTCAAATTTCGAAGCTCCAAAAGTACGGAAATTTCGACCGAAATTTCGATTTCGATGTCGATTTCGATTTCGATTTGAAAAAATAATGGAAACTAGTAATAAAGCATGGAATTCTTTGTGAAACTTTAGAAATGGTTAACAAACATAAAAATATAAGTTTTAAGACTAATATATTACAAATTAAATACATCTATGTTTTGTATGAGGTGGAAAAGTTGTAAAATAGTATGTGTATCAAACATGTTCGTAAGATAATGTACATTAAACATATTGAGTTAATGCAAATGAAATTCATAAATCATTTAAATATTATTTATTATACAAATATTGATAATTTAGACATGAATGGTTAAATAAAATATTACTATAAGTTTATTTTTTCATATAATTTCAAAAGCACTTGTGATAACCTTTTGTTTCAATAAAATAAATTAAAAGAAAAATTTCACTTCATTCTTGAGGTTTCGATAAATTTCGACCAATTTCGCTAAAATTTCGAGGTTTCGATAAATTTCGGATGATTCGTTGAGATTTCGACGGAAATTATGCAAGACGGAAATCAACTGCCATTTCGATTTCGAAGGTGACGGAAATCGGAAATTTAGACGGAAATTTCGATAGTTTCGTGGAAATTTAAGACCATGCTTGAGATTGTATGCTAATATGAAGACGGCCAGTCATTTGGTTCGGGAAAAAAATGCTAGAACTTATTTTAGTACAGATGAATGAAATGAGGCACTTGATGCCATAACTTTCATGAAGCAGCTGCAAAATCAATCAATGGAATAATCTAAACCTCCTTCTCCTCACAGCGCAAAGCAGATCCTAAAAAGTCCCTCTGGCCATGAAAATGCCACCACTTACCAAGACCAAAACTGCCATTAGGTTGATGTTTCTTTGTTGCACGTATTACCCACTTTGAGCAAGTAACCTGACTATAGTTATAGGTAAAATAAATAGTGTGCAAAATAAATTCCCAATTACCCTGTTTCTCCCCTACAATACTAGCCAGACTACGGTTAACAATCACAGTTTCCCTGTCTGACTGAGGAATAGGGGTGGAAAGAAGAAGAGGATTTCAATATAGCACCACAAAATTTCCAAAATGCCTTCCAAAAACTTCCAATAATTCAGTTGAGCCATGTGGGTGGCATCGCTGTACACTATTTCATTGCATGGAATGAAGTTCCATCCTTGTGAACTTATCGATGAGGTATGAAAATGGAATCATTGCTCTGCATCTCCCCTAAGCATGTGTTGGGGATGGAAAGAGGGGTATATGATCCAACGTTATTCTTCTTGGCCTTGGCCAATGGACAAGTACATTACTGAAACAATCCCAGAAACATCCCTGTACAAAGAAGGTCAATAGAACCTTTCCTCATCTAGGATGATGCTTCTATCCTACCTAAATGAATACCAAGCCCATTGGGATGCATTTCCCAAACTGGAAAATCCTCAAGTGAAATGCAAGGATTGCATAATCTAATGGTTCTAGACAGAAAAGTTGCAGATTACAAGGTCAACATAATCTCTATGGGCACTATCCATTACTTCATGATAAAAAAAACCAAGGCTAGGAAAAATAGATTATTCATCCTTCATCTCTTGAAACTGATGATCTATGCACCTGAGGGATAACTACAACTAGACTGCAGCACCAGCAGTTCTTTTCACAAAAACGAAGTGGTTATTGAGGACAAAAATAATACTCATCAGGGAACTTAGCCCATTTAGCATGCTGAAAATTCTTTTTTTAAGAATTCAAGTAGTGCCAGGCTTAGTGGTCATAGAATCTCCTAGGGTAACAGATATCAACTCCAATGGCAGAAAGACTTGACCGGAGCATAAAACTGTGTCATAGTCGAAATATCTCTATTTAGCATCACTTAGCCTCTCACAAAGAATGCTACATGTGCCCCCTCCTATCCGAAACCACCTCGAACTCACTCTGAGAGATCTCACAAGCAACGTGAAAACCCTTGAAAATCAGAATATCTCAAGATAGGAGCCTCAATCATTTTTTACTTAATGTCATTGAAAGCCCAGGCAGCTGCAGTAGTCCTTTTACACTGGTACTCTATTATTCTAACAAAGCTGACAGGATTAAATTATATATTATGGCTACTTAGTAAGCTATTTTCAAGCCTAGCAACATCCTTGCACTTTTATTTAGGGTAAAAATACACTGACCTCCCTTGACTTTACATTACATCCCCTGGCATTTCAAAAATTCTACTCCTCCCCTCGCCCTCAGCCCGGGACCCAACCTGTGGCTACCTCCAGCCCACTTGCTACATTGTGGCAAAGGTCTTGTTCTGGAGACTATCCACTTGAGAAGCTATTGATTTCAGGCCAGTTATATCAGAATCACAGATTCACAAATCAACAGCTTAATTTCTTTTCAATGTTCACTCACAACCCCAATAGTAAGCTGTCAAATCTCAAAACCACAACCCATCATCACTGTTGCCAACTTGCCATAAACACCAGGTTCCATCATGATTTCTATATGACCCATCACCATCGTCGTTTATCTGTACTATACTAGTGATCAGTGCTTGCTCATTACGGTGCATGTGAAAGTAATCAACAACAGTATTGTGAATAATAGTTGAGCACAATACTCACAAATCAATCCTCTGTCATTGTCCCACCAAATCAAATCTTTTGGTTGAAAAATTGCCGTTTTTTGCTTGGTTCCCTGATTGCATTGCCTAGTAAGTGACACTGGTGGAAAAGAAAATTATATATTATATGAATTTGAATTTCGAAAGCAGTCACATGTGCATGTAGAGGCCATGTACTAGGATGCCCCATGCATGCTGGCACAAACATACATGCATATTCTTGTTCTGCTAGTATGCTTCAAGCTTTTTCTAAATGTTCCAAGATTGGAATGAGTTATTATACCTTGAGTAACCAAGTCAGTAACTGCTGGCTTAAACACTGATACTAATTGTTTGGCTTGATAGTCTTGTAGTTGCATTTTTTGCATTGGTATACTATTGGTTGCTAATATAACTATGCTGTGTTAAAATATTGTCTTCATTTTGACCTTCAAACTGACAATTTACTTTAGCTGCATAGGAATGTCTACAGTTTTGGTTCATCTCAAATTTGATATAGAAAGTTCTTACCAAATTGCACCAATTGTGGGCACTACAATAACCGTAACATTAAAATGCCACAGGAAATGGTCATATTGGGCACTGCAACCAGGGAAACAACATGTACCTTTTTCCAGGGTCAGTTATGCTTGTGCCATGTTTGCTTTATAAAGGAAGAGTTGATCTGAACATTGTTGTTTTTCTCAACTTATTTATTGCTTACTCAACTTGATCATGCAGGATTGGACTTGGTACCCTACTATCAGGTGCTAGGGTCATCTCTGATGGTATGCTGCAGGCTGCAGCAGAGTGGTATTTTTCAGATTCTTCTTTTAATAAATATCATAGTAAATTAGGATTTGGTGTTTTTGAGACACCTAAAATAATTAGATTTTCTAAGAAGTTGTGAAAAATTTTGGAGGCCACTGTCAACATTGAAATTACTTAGAATTAAGGAAAAAATGTTTAAAATAATGGGGGATTGGTTTCTGAGTGGTGGAAGTTCATATTCAGTAAAGAAATGCCAATGTGCTCATTTGGAATCATTTGGTGTCGTCTGGAGATTTGTGGATAGTTTGGGAATTTGCTAGTTGAAGTACTTTTGATACCATCAATTTGTTATTGACCAATTTGTGCATGAAAAAA